>NC_142933.1:115176379-115368879 GCF_046866305.1 Octopus bimaculoides | reverse complement strand
GTGTAAATAACTATATTTTTCACATCTTCTCTCAAAGAATTAGAATTTCAGGTCTTTAGCTGCTCCCAGTAGCTCATCGATTGTACTGAATCAACCTTCATTGTGTACTATGTGTGTGTGTGTGTGTGTGTGTGTGTGTGTGTGTGTGTGTGTGTGTGTATAAATGTATGTATGTATATATGTGTGTGTGTGTGTATATATATATATACTGGGCGCTCTTTAAGTGGCACCAGCACTGTCAGGGTCTCCAAATAATTTGCAAGACAAGGATCCTTTGAGTATGGAGAGAGCATTGGCAGAGGGGATCTTGTGTCAGATGATGAAAGTTTATAGTGAGATAGAAATAGGTGTCTTGCTGTAGGGAAGGTACATGGTTACCTGGCCTGAGAGAAGGGGTGAGAGAGAGAGAGAGAAAATGAGGACAGAAACAGGTGTGTTGCTGTAAAAGAGATACATGGTTACCCAACCTGAGAGAAGGGCAGGAAAAGTAGAGAGAGAGAGTGGGAGACAACAGGAATGCAAGAGAGAGCAGGGGAAAGATAGTGCCAAAATGCCAGACTTACTCACAAGTGACAAGGATCAGAATATAAATGGAATGGTCGAGGAAAAGAAGATAGAGAGAGAGATGTTGGCAAGTGCCAAGTCATACCCTTGAGCTACAGATGTCATAATATAAATGGCAGGACACTACCAAAGAATCATGAGTAGAGAGTGGGGGAGGGGAATGCAGTGGGTGGTGAAAACCTGAATATATAGGTTGGGGAGCTTCTGGATAGCAATGATACAGTGAACAGGGCCATGAGGACAGGATTGGAGAGGGAGAGATAAGCATAGAGCATGAAAGAGGAGATGTGAGGAAGAGAAGAGATGTAGTTTGGTTTGTTGGGATAGGGTGTGTGTGGTTTGTCAGCATAGGGCATGTGAAAAGTTTACTTGTTACATGTGAGTGGAACACAAAGTGCTTCTAGAACTCAGTTTCATTGACATAGGTGGGTCTTCTCAAGAACTTCATATCACCAGACATTTTTAAGTGGCATCAGCACTGGCAGAGTCACTAAGTAACTTGCAAGGCAAGGATCCTTTGAGAGGGGAGGGAGCTTTGGTGGCAAGGAGTGGGGGTGGGGCGGATCTTGTGTCAGATGATGAAAGGTTTATAGTGAGACAGAGACAGAAATAGGTGACAGAAATACAGATTGTCATTTCCTCTACGAGGCCCAATACTTATTTATCAGTCTCTTATCGCTGAACTGCTAAGTCACAGAGACATAAAAAAAAACAACAGTACATATATATATATATATATATATATATATATATTTCATTTATTTCTTTTATTCATTTCTACCATATGGCTGCACCCATGCAGGAGCACCACCAGAATTTTGTACCTTTTCCACATCTTTGCTGCCTGGTTGATTTCTTCAGGAAGGTGGGATTTCATGTCACCACTCCTCCATATGCTTTTCCCCTGACCATTAGCTCATTTAATGCACAAAAGTGTTTGATAATTTTGCCCCATTTGCATCCAGTTCATCTGGCATCATGGACAAGATAAAGTTCAGTTTCTTTCTGATGACATTCACATCCAAATTGTGCAAGTTTCTTAATTTTTCTGGCAGAGCAGTGAAGAGCTCTGGGCCCTTGAACCCTAATCTATTGCAGCACCAGGTCCTTCATAAGCTCTCTACAGATAAAGACACACCAGGCTAACAAAATGCCCTGTGACTGATATTGGAATCTAGGTAATCCAAACTCAAAACCTGTCTCTAATCAAATTTGTAAATCCACAGCCCAGTTAGCAAACTAAATTAGTTGTTGCTACAGAGTGATATAGGAAATACACACAGATAATGGATTTTATATATTTATAGAAGGCATACAAATGTTTCAGATTGGCATTGGAGGGATTTAGTTCCATAGTTTAATCTTATTAATCAATCAATCCATGATTGATTGCCTGAAACTACACAATTGCACAACAAACACTTTTTAACCACACAGCCAAATTCATTTTGCAAACCATGTAGATTGTTTCACCACATGACATCCTAAGTAGGTGTCTTGTGTTATAGCCCTGGGTTGACCATGCCTGACTGGTGCATTTTGGAAAAATCAAATCTGTACAGGAGCTCATCATGTATATAAATGTGTGCCTAATGTAGATGTTTGTGGAGATGTAATGGCCCAGTGGTTAGGGCAGCGGACTCGCGATCATAGGATCGCGGTTTTGATTCCCAGACTGGGCGTTGTGAGTGTTTATTGAGCAAAAATACCTAAAGCTCCATGAGGCTCCGGCAGGGGATGGTGGCGAACCCTGCTGTACTCTTTCACCACAGCTTTCTCTCACTCTTACTTCCTGTTTCTGTTGTGCCTGTAATTCAAAGGGTCAGCCTTGTCACACTGTGTCACGCTGAATATCCCCGAGAACTACGTTAAGGGTACACGTGTCTGTGGAGTGCTCAGCCACTTGCACGTTAATTTCACGAGCAGGCTGTTCCGTTGATCGGATCAACTGGAACCCTCGACGTCGTAAGCGACAGAGTGCCAACAACAACAACAAATGTAGATGTTTACACCACAAAAAAGCATGTGCTCACACACACACATACACAAACACTTATATATATACACACATGCATGCATAAACACACATGCACACTCACACACACACGCTCATATACAGGCACACAAGCATATACACACACATACATGCACACTCATACACACACACTCATACACACACTTACACACAAACACACACACACACATGCACGCACGCACACACAAACACTCTCACTCATGCACACATGTTCTGTAGAAATGTTACATTTGTGAGAAACACTAAAGAGAACTGCTATGGGAATAGTAGTTTCATCTTTTCACTACTGAAGGTGTGAGCACCAGAAACACGTGTGTCTGGGTTGAATTAAGATTTGGTTGACTATTAATATTTTTATTTCCTCTACTTTATATGTATATCCATACACATATATTAGATTACATTATTGTAGCTCTTATTCCATGAATAAAGCACTCAGTTATTATGACATAAAGCCATACTGAAAGAAATTTTGTGAAATATCTGTATATATATAGCGAAATTCTTCTGTCACTGAGTTCAGCATTAGAAATATAAACCTCATGGGATGATAAGATACATGTTTGTCAGTTTAATATTTCTCTTACAACAAGAGGGGTTTTTTATCGTATTTAGAATATTTTGTTTCTATAGTATTTGTTGTTTGTTTTTCCTTCTTAGCACATTTTCCTCTGAGGAATAAAGTTTCTCTCTATATTTTATTTCTCCTCATAAATTTCAAAATTAAACAACTACATTCAAAGACTATGTTTTTGGTTAATTTCCGAGAGATTACAGATAACATGAAATACCTCTATCATTTTCTTCTGAAACCATTTCAGTCTTTATTTAACATGATCAAAAATATATTTCATTACTGAAATTATTGGTTAATGCAGTTTACAAATGGTTAATACACTTTAAAATTTCCAATTCCAAAAATATAATTCAAACATCTTACACATTAAAAAAGAATTGAATGAAAAACATATTCAAATTTACCTAAAATAATTTTTCAAGAACTACATCATTTTTGTCTCCAAGACATAAATAATCTAAAGGAAACATTTGCATAGTCATTAGGCATGGCTGTTTGACTAAGAAGCTCACTTCATCACTCCATATTGCACGCTCAATCCTATTGTAGAGCTCTTTGTGCAACAGTCTTCTATTATAGCCCTGGGGTAACCAATGCCTTATGAGTGGACATAAGATAGAAACTGCAGAGATACATGAAAATATGGCCCATGAGCTAGTAGTTCAACTAGCTTACTGTCTTTTCAACATGGTTATTTTTGCTTTTGAACTTTTAATGAGATGAAGATTTTAATTATAGTAGAGTTAATAAGGAATTTATATTGTAGACTTGAGGCGCAATGGCCCAGTGGTTAGGGCAGCGGACTCGCGGTCATAGGATCACGGTTTCGATTCCCAGACCGGGCGTTGTGAGTGTTTATTGAGTGAAAACACCTAAAGCTCCACGAGGCTCCGGCAGGGGATGCTGGCGACCCCTGCTGTACTCTTTCACCACAACTTTCTCTCACTCTTCCTTCCTGTTTCTGTTGTGCCTGTAATTCAAAGGGTCAGCCTTGTCACACTCTGTGTCATGCTGAATATCCCCGAGAACTACGTTATGAGTACACGTGTCTGTGGAGTGCTCAGCCACTTGCACATTAATTTCACGAGCAGGCTGTTCCGTTGATCGGATCAACTGGAACCCTCGACGTCATAAGCGACGGAGTGCCAACAACATTGTAGATTATTGATATTTGAATATTATGAGTTTCTTCTGATCCTCCCTCTCTCTCTCTCTCTCTCTCTCCCTCTCTCTCCCCCCCCCCATCTCATCTCAGAACGCAAGCATTTCTACTGCCAGCTCTCCTTCTCCCTGGAAGCACTCCTTTTTTTATTGACATCCATCCTTTATTCTCAGTATCATCCCTTGCCACTTTCTTTATCACCAGTTCTCTCTCTCTCCCTCTCTCTCTTTCCCCCTCTTTCTCTCTCCCTTTTCTCACTCCCCCTATCTCCCCTCTCCCTTCTCTCCTGTTCTCTCCCCTTTCACACACCCAACTCTCTCTTTCTCTCCCTTTCTCTCTCCCTCCCCTGACCTTCATCTTATGATTACCATACCTCACCCTCTACCTGTATTCTCCCTTATACTCACCTTCTTGTAACTTGAGAGTACATCCCCAACATCTTGTCTTTATCTCTCTTTACAGCTACTCCCTTCCACCCTTATATAATACAAAGTAGCCAGGCATCTCCTCTACAGCAAGACACTTGTTCCTGTCCCTCTATCCTACTTTAGTCTCTTGACACTGGCATAATGCCACTGCTCTCTCTACTATATTTCCACTCAGTCAAGGGGGCTTTGTTTTCTGTCTTGGTGACCTCACAAGAACCAGTGCCACAAACAAAAAGCACCTAGTACACTCTGTAAAGTTGGAAGTGGTTGACATTAGGAAATAAAGACCCCCTTCAATCATGAATGACCATGGGATTGCACCTAGAAAGTTCCCTTTGAGGCACAAACCTGGGCAAGGTTGGTTTTATGGAAGGCCAGCAGTCGCCCATGCATACCAGCCTCCCCTCTCCACACCACCAATGTTATCCAAAGGAAAGGCAAAGGCTGATACGGCTTGGCACCAGTGATGTCGCAACTCATTTCTACAGCTGAGTGAACTGGAGCAATATGAGATAAAGTGTCTTGCTCACACAGCCTGGTCTGGGAATCGAACACCCTAACCACTAAGCCTTGTGCCTTCATGGTATTAGGAATAGCATCCAGTTATAGAAACAAAGCTAAAGTAGACATTGGAGATCGAAGCAGTCCTACGGTTATTAGGATCCTGCCTATCTGTTCAACCTTTGCAAACATGGAAAACATTAAATGATGATGATGACAATGACAACAACGACAACGGAGGTGGTGGCGGCGGCGGCGACGGCGGTGGCGGCGGCGGCGGCGGCGGCGGTGGCGGCTGCAGCGTTGGCGGCGGCGGCGGCAGCGGCGGTGGCGGCGGCGGCGGCAGTGATGGTGGTTGTGGTCGTGGTCGTCGTGGTGGTCATGGTGGTCGTGGTGGCGGCGGGGGCGGCGGTGGTAGTGGTCGTGGTCGTTGTGGTCGTCGTGGTTGTGGTCATCGTGGTCGTGGTGGTCGTCATGGTGGTGGTGGTGGTGGCAATGACAATGACAACGACAACGATGATGATGATGATGATGATGATGAGACAATGGAGATGGTGGTGATGATGATGATGACGAGGTATCTCAGGCTTGTAAGGTTTCCATCAACCAAATTCACTCACAAGAACTCAGTCAGCCCCAATCAATAGTAGAAGATGCTTGTCCAAAGTGTCAAACATTGTGACTGAACTCAGAACTACATGGCTATTAAGTGAACTTCTCAACATACTCAACAGTTTCTAAGTTCCAGAACTGTGTTTACTCTGCCAGTGCAACAACCCTTAATACATATATCTTCCTTTCAAAGAAGTTTTATATATTTCTTGTGTAACTGACAAACCCATGCCAGGACCACATTAAGTGCACCTGTGCCAGTGCCATCTTAAAGAGCATCCATGTCGGCACCTCATAAAAAAGCACCCATACCAGTACCACATAAGAGGCATCTGCACTAGTGCCACATAAAAAGCACCCTTACTGGTGCTTTGTAAAAGGCACCCTGTTCACCCTGCATCCAGTTGTAGAAACCATACCAAAGCAGACAACTGGAGCCTGATGCAGCCCTCTGGCTTGCCAGCACCTTTCTCTCATTGTTTACATATTTCACTCATTTTTCCCTCGTTTGTTTATGTACGTATTTCATGTTATATGCACGATTGGTGACATCCTGTACCCATAAATGCATGTATATATATATATATATATATACGTGTGTGTGTGTGTGTGTGTGTGTGTGTGTGTGTGTGTGTGTGTAAATATATATATATATATATATATATATATATATATATATATTATATATTGTTTATTATTTAATTGGATGCAACACATCCATTTCCATGTATATATATATATATATATATATATATATATATATATATATATATATTTATGTATGTATTTATGTATATATATATCATCATCATCATCATCATCATCGTTTAACGTCCGCTTTCCATGCTAGCATGGGTTGGACGATTTGACTGAGGACTGGTGAAACCAGATGGCAACACCAGGCTCCAATCATATATATATATATATATATATATATACACACACACACACAAAATATGGGGTCTAGTTTACAGGTAATCTAAACGACTAGGTATGCTGGGTAAGTGATGTATCGGATTACCAGGGCTCCAAGGTTATAGCCAAGATGGAAGTTATGGAACCATTGTAGATTTGTGACATAGCGGATAAAAAATTGTTAAAGAGGACAACAAACGTTAAGGCAAAACAAACATCTCAAGTCATATACATTATTATTATTGGAAAAGTTTACAGTCTTACAGCTGTTTATGCCATATCCCAGAGTATGGGATATTCCGTCATCGGAGACAAATAGGGTATAGATTAATGAAACTATGACATAGAGGACAGGAGAAAAGTAATAAGGAAATGAAAAAAAAAGAAGAAAGAGAAGATAAAAGCATAAAATTCACTGTTCAACTTTCCAGATGTTAGTCCATAAGTCCTTAAGTGCAATCCTGTGTAAATCCATTTAGGCTAAAGTCTTAATAGTGTAAATATCTGGAAATAAATGTGAATGCATCAGCATTCTGTAAAAGAATGGTGCTTTTATGCTTCTTTTTTCTTCTCTTTCTTCTTTTTCTTCATCTCCGTATTCCTTTTCTCCTGCCCTCTATGTCCTTGTTTCATTAATCTATACCCTTCGCATTTTCCTTATTTGTTTCTGATGACGGAATATCCCATACTCTGGGATATCCCAGAAACAGCTGTAAGACTTTGAATTTTTCCAATAATAATAATAATGTATATGACTTGAGATGTTTGTTTTGCCTCAATTTTTGACTTCTATTTCTAAACAGGTTGATGCCTTGTGCATCCTTAAGCTTAGTGTTAATTTTTAATTTTAATGTGTAGCTATATAATGCTATTTGAAAACCTGGAACCACCTATATTATAATTGTTATTATTATCAATTACTTATATTCACCACAGATAATATTAACAAAGATAATATCTTTCTTCGAGTGTTTACATTTGAATTTTACTCATAAATATATCTGCACTGAAGTGGGCTGATTCAGAACGCTGATGACTGTTCAACGTGACAGATTTAGAATTTTTCATCAGTGGTTCATGCTGATGAAGGTTGAGGCCCACAGGCCAGAACCCAAAACCATGGTATATGAATATCCAAATAACATAATCTTTAATGGTATGTTTTTAATAGTTTAATTCTTTAACCATTTGCTTGCCTACTGTTGTCTCCGTAATATTTCAGTGATTTCAGTAATGGATTTGGGATTTTGACTCCTATTTCTAAACAGGTTGATGCCTTGTGCAACCTTAAGCTTAGTGCTAATTTTTAATTTTAATGTATAGTTATATAATGCTATTTAAAAACCTGAAACCACCTATATTTACTTCCTTATTGCCCACAGGGGGCTAAATGTAGAGGGGACAAACAAGGACAGACAAAGGAATTAAGTCAATTACATCGACCCAGTGAGTAACTGGTACTTACTTAATTGACCCCAAAAGGATGAAAGGCAAAGTTGACCATGGCAGAATTTGAACTCAGAACATAACGGCAGATGAAATACGGCTAAGCATTTTGCCTGGCATGCTAACGATTCTGCCAGCTCGCCACTGGTTTCTTGCACAACTGTCAACTCTAAAGAGCACAGTGTTATATAATTGGGCTGTTACCTGACATCCTGTTGAACCTCCAGTGTGAAACCACTGGTAAGATCAGTTATAATGGATATATAATGCTGTACAGTTTGATTAATAATGATGATATACATATATATATATAGAGAGAGAGAGACGGGGGGGGGGAGACAGACAGACAAACTAATATAAACTCTTCAATAACAATTAAAATACTGTAGTTCATTATTTAGTGATATAATGATGTTCAATAATGAATAAATTGCTAGTTTTGTATTTATCGATATTCTAACTGTATAGGAAATAAAATATCAAATACTTCAATATTAAAACTTTGCTTCATTTTTATAAAAATTAGTAACAAATTGCTATTAATTAATTACTTTAATTTTCACCTAATTATGCTTAAAATCAATTTTTAAGAATGCATTGGTTATGAAGGGGAATGATTTGAAGTAGCTAATTAATTTCAAAAATAAATTACAAATAAATACAATTATAAAGTAATTGTTCTTTGCACATACTAACTATATTAATAGGTGTATTAGAATAATGAAATTGAGTTACAAACTACGTTTTTATTCCATCAAGTGATTTCTAAGTTTTGTTGAAATCAGGTGAATCTTCCTAGTTCTCCCGTATATTACTTTAAATGACCATCACCGGAAAGGAGCCAACTAGTGAGTTACCTTCATTGCAACACATGTTTTTATCTAATAAGACACTATCACCAGGCCAATAAAAGCAGCATCAAAAGATTTAGTAATGTTACAATTTCCATGAAATGTCACAAAATATTAGAATGAGGTGAGTGAATTAGTAAAATCAGTAGATTATCAAACAAAATTCCTTGTGGTATTTAATTATGCCTCTTGATGCTCTGAATTCAAATCTTGTTAGTCAAACATGCATTCTAGTGTTGATAAAATAAAAACCAGAGAGAAACTGGGGTGGGAGGAGATAATCTATCTTGATTAACAATACTTTCCCTAAAAATGTGAGTTTATTCATGTGTTTATTAGAAACCAAGATTGGAATAACTTACAGTACTGAATTTCAGCTTATACTAACACGAGTTAGACAAGTGTATTTTAACCAAGATCCATATAGCCCTTAAGAGTCACAACCACTTTTTAGGGGCCACATGAAAAAAATGAAGAAATTTGGAAGTCACAGAAGTTTCTGGTGGTGAGATGAATGACACACAAATTTACTCCAGAAGTATGATCACTTTATGTTTTTTTTTTTAATTATTTCTTGTTGTGTCTGGAGAAAGGGAGATTGCTCATGACCTTAGCAGGCCTTCCAACACTGGTGAGTTTGATGTTATTAAATGTTCCATTTAAAATATTGCTGGCCAACACCTGCAGAAAACAAATGAGCAGGGAGAAGATTAAAGAGAAATAATGTTCTGGGGAAAAAAGACTAGACATAATGGGAAGTGTGGGGTTAGGGTTAGGGTTAGGGTTAGGGTTAGGAGGAGGGAGATGCACCAAGAAAGACAACAGGTGAAAAGATGTATGGGGTGGAGTACCTGGATGGTGGAGGTACAAAACCAGCCAGCTCTAAGAAACAGAGGCCACTATGGTGAGAGGGGAGACGGCCGGTATGTGTGTGCATG
The DNA here is from genome assembly GCF_046866305.1 of Octopus bimaculoides. Lineage (NCBI taxonomy): Eukaryota > Metazoa > Mollusca > Cephalopoda > Octopoda > Octopodidae > Octopus > Octopus bimaculoides. The sequence goes on along the minus strand of NC_142933.1, from coordinate 115,358,850 downwards.
GGCATACATATATGCAAATGTGCTTGTATCCTGTATTTTGCTTGTCATCACATTAGCAAAGTAGTGCTGATGTTGACATTTTTTGTGGACAACATGATCAGCTATTCTGCACTTTTGAAAAACTTGTAGAATATATAATTCCTGATCTGAAACATGGGTGAGGCATGGCAACAGGAAGAGCATCCAGCCATAAAATTCTGTTCAAAATTAATTTCTGTGCAAGCCATGTTGGTATAGAAAACAGACGTTAAATAAACAAAGGAATGACAACAAGCGGATATCAATAACTGATGTCCACATATATATATATATATATATATATATATATATATATATATATATATATATACACAGGAGTGGCTGTGTGGTAAGTAGCTTGCTTACCAACCACATGGTCCCAGGTTCAGTCCCACTGCGTGGCACCTTGGGCAAGTGTCTTCTACTATATCCTCGGGTCAGCCAAAGCCTTGTGAGTGGATTTGGTAGATGGAAACTGAAAGAAGCCCGTCGTATATATGTATATATATGTATGTGTATATGTTGTGTATCTGTGTTTGTCCCCCCAACATCGCTTGACAACCGATGCTGGTGTGCTTAGGTCCCTGTAACTTAGCGGTTCGGCAAAAAGAGACCGATAGAATAAGTACTAAGCTTACAAAGAATAAGTCCTGGGGTCGATTTGATTCGACTAAAGGCGGTGCTCCAGCATGGCCGCAGTCAAATGACTGAAACAAGTAAAGGAATATATATATATATATATATAGTGATATAGTGATGATGCATATATAAAGTTAGCAGGTCTTTCAGAAACATAAATATTTGTAGAGCATCAATGTATCATGTTACTGATACATCAATAATTCCCTGTTGATGTATCAGTAACAATAACCTTGACAAATAATTACTACCACCACTATCTATTATCACTTTATGAAGTATGTAATGAAGACTATGATAGCTGTGGGAAGCTATGGCAATGATCTGTTTATTTATCTATGCAAATACATTCAACAACTATACATTTGTCTGCATGTGTATATGTTGTTGCTGTTGTTTAACTGAAGGTGAGTCCTATACAATAAAACCCATGAACAAAAGCATTTCAACATTGCCCATCCCTTTTTATTTTCAGACACAGTGTACCTAAAATTACATTATTCAATGTGTTCTTTCCGATTTAAAGATTTAGTTCTATTTGTAGCCGAGCTACAAAGTAGAGGCTCTTCATTATTTCATGAAATAATGAAGAGCCTATACATACATACATACATACATACATGATGGCCATCCACTCGTGACCGAGGAAGACCATTGCCGATCTTCAGGAACATTGTGCGCTCTCGGACTAACTTATATTTTGCATTTGTGGCTCCGTTGGTGGCTAATGAACCCTGCTCTTGATAAGCATACACGACTGCAAACATTACAGATTAAGCTTCCCCCATTCACTATACAAGCCGTGCGCTTTCGCGCAGCTCGCTTAAGTTCTTCATGCTGGATACGTGCTCTCTCAAAAGTGTCGATCCCCTCTTTAACCTGCTTCCTCCATCTGTGGCGATGACAGGTATTGTTCTCCCAGTCAGTGTCCTGCATATCACAGGCCTTTTATGAGGACTTGACAAAGTCCTTAAAGCGCAGCCTTGGTTTCTGCTGGAGTCTCCTTCCATTCATAAGTTCTCCATAAAGCATCTGCTTAGGAATCCTGCTATCCTTCATTCTACATACATACATACATACATACGTACGTACGTATTTATGTATTTGTAGCAATGTATTTTATACTTTGCTGAGTGTTGAAGAAGGGGTTGTGCTTATGTCTTTTGCAAGTCCTCATTCCTCTTGAATCTATGTCTGTCAATACTTGCAAGGAAAACGTGAACTGAAAAGAAGATCAAGATGACCAATATTCTGGGAAGGACAGACTAGGCATAGTAATTAGTGAAGGGTTGGACACATGGGTGATGAGAGGAGGAAAACAGAATGGGACAGGAGCTTCTAAATGAAAATGGCAGGAGTCCAGACAGCTCCAAAGAGCAGAAGCCATTATAATAGTGGTAGAAAAGAAAAACAGAGGAAACAATGCACCTGTGGGCCAGAAGCTGATCATAAGCGGGACTTTATGCCAATCAGGTGGGTGGTCATTTTCTGGATCCAAGCTAGGATGTCTATGTGTGCAGCAGCAGTATCATCTCAGATGTGAGAACAACACTCCATTACAGATCTCAGCAATAACTGTTGGAGACTGACTTATCTTCTGGCCCAGAAGAGAAGGGCTAAGTTAATGATGTGCTTTTACCAAGAGAGATCCTTATTGATAGTGAACGCTATAAATGAGGGTTTTAGTTAAGTGCTGCACATGATTAAAAGGAAGAGTGCAAGGTCCTTTCTTCAAAAGAGTAGCATTAATGCTTTCTTGCAAGATGAGCCTCGAGTTCATAGCTGCTTATGTAAACCATTTACTCATGCTGTACATCTAATCCCTTCCTGTGTAATCAGTAAATACAAGGCCACTATATAGTTTCTACTGAATATTATAGTCTTTGCTGAATAGTATTTTTTGCAAAGTCCCACTTGTGGGGGTTTTTTTTATTTTTTGACTCAGACTCACTATTGCAAATTTTAATCTTCTTTGCAGTTCTCATGAGTACTCAGTCATTTTGTTATTGTGAAGGCCTAGATAGAAAAGCAAGGACGTGACGGTAGAACCCTGATAGATATGTTCATTTACATATCTATATGCATGCTTTTGAAATCTCTGTTCATGAAACCAGTGTGGATTGGACATGTGATGTTAGATTTGTAAATGGCTGTTCAGGGACTCTTAGGGAAGAAAAGGGGGTTGTGTCAGCTGCATAAAAGTGGCTGCTGTTGGCCAAAGCAGCAAGTAAGTCATTGAAGCATAAAAGGAAATGAGTGGAGTACAAAAACTAACCAGTGAACCATGCCAGATTTGACAGAATAAAGAATAAAAGGAGAGAAAGAGCTCTGTCAGTACATATAAGAATAGGTCTATTGTATTTACTTGTGTTTGATATGAGAAATTTGATACAGAAACATCAAGGTCAAGAATCAAACATGGTGGGTAGCATTATACTCAAGTGCAAAAGAAGAAAGATAAGAGATTAAAATATATTAATGAGATATGAAATGTTGAGGTCACACTATACTTGACATTGTACTCAAGTAAATTCAGTACCTGTGTCCATAACAATGACGATGGAAGGAAAATAATAGAAAAAGAAATGGAAAGCAATAACAACTGGATACAAATTTAAACACTTTTATTAAATAATCATTTAAGTTCTGAATTTAGAAAACTTTGGTCAGTTAGACTTGTCTTTTTCAACATACATGAAATAATATTTGTTTTTTTTTTCTCTTTTTGGTCAGGTCTTGAATATTTAGACATCCCAGAAGTTGTTAAATTTAGTAGTAGATATTTCCACCATTCACATGGGATGCCATAGTTTGATTCTTCATGAATGGGAATGACCGTTCTAATGGAGGTATTTCAGCATGGTCACAGCACACGGTCAGGAACCATGGAAAGGTAAAACAGTCTTCAAGTTAAATCAACAACACCATAATCTTATATACAACAATCTTTAAATATATCCAGCAGTAAAGAGATATTGTAGCTCAAATGTAGCTTTAAGCCATCCTGTTTCCTATTACATGAGTGGATTGCAAGGTTATCAAACCCTTCTTAATACAATACAGCAAAAGAATATTTTGCAGCTGCAGGTCAGCCCTGACTGAGTGGAAACAGTCAAAAGTAATCCAGTCATTACCACATGGTTGTATATCTAAGACCACCTCATACAATATATCATTCTTTGTCAAGATGATAGAATATTATTTGACAAAATTTGGTTGTTATTTCATGTAGGGTGAAGTAATGTGTAGAGGCTCCATCTTCCAAATCCTTTCAAAAGAAAAAAAAAAAAAGTAATTTAAAGATTTCAAAAACCTTTCATTTTTAAAAATTATTCAAATTTAATTTCATATGATGAGAAGATTAATATATATAGGATCACCAACATCATCATCCCCATTTAACGCTCCTTTTCCATGCTGGCATGGGTTGGACATTTCAACAGGAGCTGGCAAGCCAGAGGACTGTGTTAAGCTCCAACATCTGTTTTGACATGGCTTCTACAGCTAGACGCCCTTCTTAATGTCACTCACTTTACAGAGCATATTGAGTGCTTTTTCATGGCACTGGCATTACTGAGGTCACCAAGTAACTCATGAGACTAGATTCCTCAACAGAGGGGCAGTGCAGTATTGAGGAAGATGTTTTTGTGCTAGGTGTTGAGAGGCTAAAGTATTATAGAGGAGCAGGAACAGGTGTCTTAGTGTGAGGGAAATACAACCCTTACTAGCAGGAAAGGATAGGGGAAATCAGATGCATTATCCTCAAGGTATAAGGTGGACAAAGATAGAATAGGGACAGAGAATTGAGGGTGGCTGGATGAGTGGGTTCACAAGAATGACAGAGGGTCAGAGATGGGATTACACATGAATGCAGTGAATGGGGTAGATGGGTGGAGTGGAGTCAGTTGTGAATCTCAGTTTGAGGGGGGTGAGATAAAGGAAAATGGGAATAGGTGGAGGGGGTTGTAAGAGGTAGTATATAAAGTGTGGGGGGGGGGGTAGAGAGCAACAGTATGATAAAGCCATAGGTAAATAAGAAATAGGAAGATGATACAAAGTGCAGGGGTGAATGAGGGATGCAGTGACAAGACTAAAGATTCATAGGGATAGACAGTGAGTGACAAAGAAGGGTGGCAAGGATGCCAATGGCTGATATGAAAAGCTTGTTCAGAGGGGAAAATAAAATAGTAAGTGATGATGTTAAAAATGCAGATAAGAGACAAGAGAATTGGTTCCAAGGAGTTGGATAACTGGCAGCATAAAAGGGGAATGAAATATGTGCAGTTCTGCTCTTATATAGTGCCATTTAGAAGGGTCAAGGAGAGAAGGTGTTAGAAAGAGGAGTCATGAGGAAGGTTTGACAGGTTCAGATTGGGTGTTGGAGCATAGACATAAACAATATGCATGTAGGACCTCATTTTTATTGAGATACTCTTTTACTCTTTTACTTGTTTCAATAATTTGACTGTGGCCATGCTGGAGCACCGCCTTTAGTCGAGCAAATCGACCCCAGGACTTATACTTTGTAAGCCTAGTACTTATTCCATCGGCCTCTTTTGCCGAACCGCTAAGTGACGGGGACATAAGCACACCAGCATCGGTTGTCAAGCAATGCTAGGGGGACAAACACACACACACAAACACACATATACATCTACATACATATATACGACAGGCTTCTTTCAGTTTCTGTCTACCAAATCCACTCACAAGGCTTTGGTCGGCCTGAGGTTATAATAGAAGACACTTGCCCAAGGTGCCACGTAGTGGGACTGAACCCGGAACCATGTGGTTGGTAAGCAAGCTACTTACCACACAGCCACTCCTGCTCTTTCCAATATATATGGATGTGTATGTCTCTCTTTCTCTCTCTCTCTCTCTCTCTCTCTCAGTATATATATATATATATATATATATATATATAGACAGAGAGAGAGAGAGAGAGAGAGAGAGTGGTTAAAGCATCAGGCTCACAATCATGAGGCTGTGTGTTGTGTTCTTGAGCAAGACACTTCATTTCACATTGCTCCAGTTCACTCAGCTGTAGAAATGAGTTGCAATGTCAGTAGTGCCAAGCTGTATCAGCCTTTGCTTTGGATAACATTGGTGGTGTGGAGAGGGGAGGCTGGCATGCATGGGCGACTGCTGGTCTTCCACAAACAACCTTGCTTGGACTTGTGCCTCAGAGGGGAACTTTCTAGGCGCAACCACATGGTCATTCATGAGTGAAGGGGGTCCTCTATATATGCACATAGACACGTGTGTGTGTGTGTGTGTGTATATGTGTGTGTGTGTGTGTGTGTGTGCGCGCGTGCGTGCGTGTGCATACAATTGAAAGGTTCCTTTGTATCTATCTTTCACCAATTGACAACATGTGTTGGTTTGTTTGTTTATGTCCCTGTAGCTTAGCAAATCAGCAAAAGAGACACTGATTGAATAAGAACCAGACTTATAATTAAGTACTGTGGTTGATTTTGATTGATGACACTATTCATGGAAGTGCTCCAGTATAGCCACAGTGAAATGACTGAAACAAGTAAAAAAGTAAACAAAATAGACACAACAAAAAAATACAAATAATAAAAATTACAGAATGATTGACTACCTTCATTTGAAATATAATTTATGTTGACTGCTTTTGATCTTTATGATCTGGAACAAGTTGTATATTCTGAAATTAAATTTGAAAATATAACTGTCAAAAGAACTATAAACTATTTGACTTTATTAACTTGATGTCTCATATTTATACACAGAATTCGAAGAGCAGTATCAGTAACCTTCACAGGTCCTCTGAGATTGGTAAAATCAATGCAGAGGTCATGATACTTTGATCTGTTCTTAAATGTCTATGAGATGAAAGTTACCCATCCTTATGTGCAAGTGCTTTATCTAATGCCCATGATATTCTAATGACTTCTCCTTTGTCTCTCCATTTCCAAATGTACTTTGATAGTGTTGTGGTGTTTCCAAAGTGGTGATTGCAGAACAAGCTATTGTGCAAGTACAAGCAACTCTTGAAGGAGTTTTCTGTAAGCACAATATAATTTGATAGCAGAGAGACCAATCTGAAGTATAATGTATAATAACTGCCAATGGTATACAATATGTTTTAAGGCAGTAACTAGATAGCATTGTATCAGTTATATGACTGAGTTGTGCTGTAATATTTGGCAGCTCTAATGAAGGTAGCTTCATTAGAGTATAAATCCATTTTCCATGCTAACATGGGTTAGACGGTTTGACATGGAACTGTCCAAACTACAATTGTCCATTGTGGCATGGTGTCTACAGCTGCATACCCTTCCTAACAGCAACCACTTAACTGAGCATGCTGGGTGCTTTTTACATGCCACCAGTACAGGTGTGTTTATGCACCAGCATGGGTGCATTTTATGTGGCACCAGCACCTGAAAGTAGAAGCCTGTATGTATGAAAGACAGTGCTTTTACTTAGCTTGATGCATCTTCTCAAGTACAGCAAATCAACACAACTCCCAGTCCCTTGTCATTTCCTCAGCGAGGCTCAGTGTCCAAAGATCCTTTCTCACCACTTCATCTCACGTTTTCCTGAGTCTACCACTTCCACAGATTCCCTCCACAATTAGAGCTTGACACATTTTTATGCAATTGTCCTCATCTATGTGCATCATGTGACCAAACCAACACAGTCTTCTCTCTTACACACAACTGATGCCTCTTATACTCTTTTTTTTTTTTTGCTGACACTCAATGGGACATTCTTCATAATATTTGGTGACTGGATTATAAGCAAGTGACCCAAATCCCATTATTTGTCTTTCTTTCTTTCTCTATCCCATTCTTCTTCATTTGAAACACAACTACTTGAATGTATTAGTTGAATTAATTGACAACCAATTGTTCTTTTACTCTATATTAATGACATTCCAGGCTGTCTATAGATATAGGGCAAATATGAAATTTGAAATATTAAATGCATAAATAGCATAGAATTTCAAGTCACTTGCTTATAATGATAATTTGGAAAAAAATTTACATCACTTCTTCTCTTACACCAAAAATGGATGATTTACAAAAAGAAAAATTACATCATTTCCTCTCTTACATGAAAAATGGATGAACCAATCAATCGATGATACTGAAGAATAAAAATGTGTCTACCACTTCATTCACACAACAAAGGTTGTAGCATGATGTATTCACAATTGGTGATGCTGAAACCAACATGAGAAGACCTTATGTACATACATCACTTGTTGTTTTGGAACACACACACACACACACACACACACACACACAAACACATGCACACACACTAAATGGACAAACGAACAATTACTGTTTAACTACTTTTTAAAATATCTAATATTTGCTTTAAACCAAACACTTACCTCATCTGGATAGAACCACCTTAAGTAAGACAAAAATATAATATCAATGATGGTAACTATGACAAGGAGTTTGCCAACCAGTTTTCCTGTGTTGTAGTACCTTTGAAAAAGAATGACAATGTATTAATATTATTTGTTATTTACTGTGATGTTGATTAATACATCATATGAAATAGTCTGTGACAGTAAGAATGATTTTGCTTCCATTTCACACAATTAAATTGATAGTATTTATTTTATCAGCTTGTGAAAGATTAACATACAAAAGTGATACAGGGGAGTAAACTCCAAAAATCTTTTAAGTCCCATCAGCATCAAACAATGATCCTATGTAATGCATATAATAGTAATTAACCCAATCATAGCTGAAAACAGTTATCATATTCTTCACAAACTTTTGCAAGAAAGGGTACCAAGATGTTAAACATTTGCTTTAAGAATTCATGAAAATATTCATATTTGGAGAACCAGTGGGTGGCAAAGGGGCAGAGTTATGAGTGTCAGATAAAACACCTCACAGTATTTGTTCAGTCTGCTCTCTAAGTTCAAATCCTGTCAAAATCAACTTTGCCTTTCTTTCATTTTTTCATGGTCAATGAAAAAGCACTGTCTTTCATCTTTCAGGATCAATGAAGAAAAAGCAACAATTTACGATGATGGACTGGAGAAACTAAGAACGTCAGACTAGATGCCATGCAGTATGTTCTGAGTTCAAATCCCACCATGGTCTACTTGGGTGGTAGACTTTATCCATCAATCAGTTTGGTTACCACCACCTGGTGCCCTTAGTAGGGTCCACTTTGTAGCAAGCATTTAGGTCAGTTTGAAGATATCTTCGCCCCTTTTTCCCACCAGTCTTGGAAGCCCTGTAATGTTATAAATACTGCCTTACTTTCTGATTAAAAGGTAAAAAGAAAAAAATGAAAAAAGAAAAAACAGATATTCATGGTTGAAAGGTAATACCTACTTCTTTAATCGTTCTGTTATTTCTCTAGATGGCATCAACATTACATTTTTGTAAACCTTTTCAGTTCGTTGAGCTACAGAACGCCAGTTATACATCTCTTTGATACGCTGGTGCCTCTCAAATGGATCACAAACTTCTCCTTTTGCATGAAGAGAAATAGCTTTATCCAAGCCCTGTACAAGAGCTAAAAATATAGAACTTATTTTTAAAAATCTATCATTTACATAAGAATTACAATAGTAAAAATCAGTTTATGACTTGTTAGATTTTTGATCTTTGTTTCTCTCAAATTACCACATTGTGATATCTCACTATGAAAATTAAACAAGACAGGGACATTTGTAATTGGAATTTAGAGAATGCCAAAAACTGATTTCAAAAATTCAAATCTATAAAATTTTATAGTTGCTGTGAGGTTAAGATCATAAGTTCAATCTTAATGCATGCCTTTAAAAGGCGTATTAATCTACCTCAACAGTCAAATACTTGATTCAATCATTTGTAATCTACTTATCCACCATTAGCATCAACTTTACATTTGCTTTTTCCATGCTTTCCTGGATTGGACCCTGAAAGCATTGAGACAGTGTTCTATAACTGGATGGCCTTCCTGACACCAACCCTTTATTGTTTTTCAAATAAGGAATTTTTATTTTGCTGGCCTTCAAATACATTGAAAATTGCTGCGCTTTGAGACATATATTTTACAAATGACAACATAAGCACCATCATTGCTATTTCTCACATAGTGACAATGTGAAGACCCACAGAAATACTCCTATGTATGCATGTGTACATACACACACACATATATATATATAAAGTCCTAATAAGTAGAAAGGTAGACAAACCATAAACCCCTTCAGGTAGGTGGCCCTGCTCGATCTGTAGAAAAGGTGTAGGTAGAAACTCCTATAAGATGCACACAGTGTAAGCTATGGACACATAAGAGGTGCAGCAATATCAAAGGAAGGCTAACTAGCAAGATAGTTTTTGTATGTGGCAGATGCTCAGGAGCAATAAACACTGAAAATGTGCAGAGAACAACTTCTGCCACATTCCAGGGAGAAAAACTAGAAGTAGTTGATAGCTTCTGTTACCTAGGTGGCCAAGTCAGTAGCGGGGGAGGGTGTGCTGAAAGTGTAGCTGCTTGAATAAGAATAGCCTGGGCAAAGTTCAGAGAGCTCTTACCTCTGCTGGTGACAAGGGGCTTCTCGCTCAGAGTAAAAGGCAGATTGTGTGACGCATGTGTACAAACAGCCATGTTACATGGCAGTGAAATATGGATTGTAATAATGAAATAAGCAGATGTGCTTCAAGAAGAAATGGTTGGGATTTACCCTAATTACCTCTATAATATTAAACACCCACACACATATTCAAGGGGCTTCCTTATAGTTTCTATCCACTAAAATTCATTCACAAGACATTGTGTCACACATTGAGATGAGACCTGAAGCCATATGATTGAAAAGCAAATTTCTTAATCAAACTAACAAGTAAAATGATAAAGATGATTTGAAAAAAATATATAAGCAAAAAACAAAAATTAACTCTACTTTAATCTTAACAAAAGTCTATACTTAAATATTTGTTTTAAGAGTGTGAGGATAAAGTGATTCTATTAAATTAAATTTATACATTTTACCCAAGGTATTCATTTCAGTATCTTACCTGGAACATTAGGTTCAGCCAGTATGATAAGGTCGTCTGGAAGTACTTCAGGAACTCCACCAACTTTGGTACTCACAACCTGAAGTCTAAAAGTGAAAGTAGAAAACATAATAGATAATGATAGCTGTCACTGTAATAGATTAAGAGAGAAACAGAAAGAAGAGTGATCCTTATTACAAGAATGAGGAGAGTGAAACATTTGGGGTTGTAAGACAATTGTGTTAAGATGAAGGAATGTATACTATATTATTAGCATTGAAAAGAAAGCGACATACAAATGTCATTATAAGGGCTTGCAAAACAAGGATTATGAATTGCAGAAAAGAAGCTAGATTTAAAGATCAAAGATGAGATTAGATCAATTAAGGCAGGCTAAGTTCAAGCTTAGTTTTTGAGGAAGGCTTTAGGATAGGTTATATTGAACTAATCTTTTGCGGAGTCTGATTACTAATATGAAAGCTAGATGCAGAGAAATGGCTTATTAGAATTGTGAAGTGTCATACTGTATGCGTAAACTCCCATGAAACAAGTTTGATTTCCAGTATAACTATTTCTCTAACACTGCTATGTCCTCGAGAAATACAAGAATGTCATAATTCCTGCAGTCAAGAGAACTAACTACAAGCTGATAGATACTTTTGATAGCAAAAAGGTGGCCAATTGACTTTATCCTGTTCAGGCCACATATGAGCAAAGATTAGCTGTGAGTTCTGTGAAGAATCATGCGTAAAGGTACATATCTATCAGGGTTCTACCTTTATGTCTTTGCTTTTCTATCTAGGCCTTCACAATCACAAAATGACTGAGTACTCATGAGAACTGCAAAAGAAGGTTAAAACTTGCAATAGTGAGTCTGAATAAAAAAAAACCCACAAGTGGGACTGTGCAAGAAAATAATATTCAGTAGATACTATATAGTGGCCTTGTATTTACTGATTACACAGGAAGGGAATAGATGTACAGCATGAGTAAATGATTTACATAGGCAGTTATGAACTTGAGGCCAAGGACTATTCAGTTAGCGAGTAAAAAATAGGTGATATAATTTATATTGAAGATAAAGCTAATGATCTTACAGTGGCTACAAGTGAAACTGTTTGTCTTTAACTCAGAGGCTTATTAAGGCTGGAGCTAACCTGGTTCCCAAGATATTTAAGCAACTGATGTACAAGACTCTGCCCTTAAACAAGATACCAATCCACTGTAGTATTAACCATCAGCTGCCAACAGAACTCAATGTCAGTTGAATAAAGTGGAGCAACATGAAGTGAAGTAGCATGCTCAAGGATACAACATAACATCCAGTTCAGGTATTGAACCCACGTTTTAATGAGTGTGAGCCCATTACCCCTAACTAAGCTACATGCCTTTACTTAGAAGTTAAAAAATGTTATAATATATATCAAAGGTAAACTTAATGATATTACAGTAGTTAGAGCTAAAAAAAGTAAAAGTCTTGTTTTTGTTTTTTTTAAAGGCTTAGTCAATTAGTCAGAGGGTGAAAAATAACACCTATGACATTTTTCAAGGGGTCTGATATTGATAGGAGAAAAGGAAACTTATACTGAATGGAGATCTGGCTTGGATACTTGCAATAGCAGAGTGGATTCCAAGAGGCATCTAACTAGTTAATAGTATTAAACTTAAGTTTAAAGAAAGGTCACTTCTATTGACAACAATGAATTTATCATTAAGATAGATTATATGGCATAGATGTAAGTATTGTGGTATCCCCTTTAGTACTGAAATATGAGTTGTGAATGTCAAGGACCAACCTAATAGTGATGGGAGATGATTTTGAATGTAAGGTTGTGCAATGTTAACTTAAGACAAAAATTAAGCACAAGTATATTTAGAAAGCAACTGGAGAGCAAACTTTAGTTTAACCCTTTAGAATTCAGATTTCTTTGTCAAATGTATTGCTTATTTATTCACGTTGTTTTGAATTAATCTTGCATTATCTCACAGCTTTGAGATTTTGATGATGTAATTGTTTATTTTTAGAATGATATTGTCTGCTAAGTGTGAGAGGCTGGATCTGGCCAGTTTAAACATAAAACAAGTAGAATATTTGGGCTGGATAAGGCCAGTTTGAATGTTAAAGAGCTAATATAGACAAGAAAAATGGCAGGTGAAAAATTGCCATGAGTTAACAATGCAAACTATTTTTACAGCAAGAGTAAATGGAGAAAGAATAAAGACTGATTATCAAAGATCCATTTGAAAACACTAGACTTTATAGCTGAGATGATGTAGCATCAATGAATGGTGAGCAATGCTATCAAAATCAACTAACAATTAAACATACGCAGCAGAAATATAACTTTTCTTTCATCTCTTCTTTCATTTCAATCACGTAGTTATGGCCATGCTGGGATCAACTTGTGTCAAGTCATATACTTCAGAGACAAAATTTCTGGTGTGAAATCAAATATAACTTACCCACATGAGGCAGCCTCAACCATTGCTATACAGAAAGCTTCAGTTAGTGAAGTGTTTAACAAAATGTCTCCTTTAACAAGAACCTATAAGTCAAATGATTGTCATTTAATTTCATGATAAATATTGTTTTCTTTTATAATGTTTAGGGAGTTGCAAGTGACCCAAATCAAATTTTTTAAAAATAGCTACAAATGATCTGTGAATGCAGTTATAAATGTACAGCTTACTCTTTTACTTGTTTCAGTCATTTGACTGTGGCCATGCTGGAGCACCGCCTTCAGTCAAGCAAATCGACCCCAAAACTTTATCATAAATCTTTGTAATAAAACTTTATTACAAGGCTTTGTTATAACAAAACCTTAACAAAGCCTTGTAATATAAAGTTTTGTTATAAGGCTTTGCTTTGTTATAAGGCTTCATAATGTTGGTTATAAAGCTTTATAAAATACACTGGATTTGTACACTGTAAGAGTAAAGAATACTATGCTAAGATGTGTATGTTCCTGTCATGGTGCCTTGAGCACAGATACCTTTATTCTTAGAGTGTACCCTAATACTGGTGCCATAATGAAATACACCCAGTATACCTTGTAAAAGGGTTGGTAACAGGGAAAATATCCAACAATACAAACCAAACCTAAAATGCAATGTACAAACAAGACCTGGTCCTCCAACCCATTTATGAAAGCAAAACAAAATAAAAACTGACTAGGATCATGACTATCCATCTAACCCATGCAGGCATGTAAAGCTGACATAAAACAACAATAATGATGATACTTTAAAAAAAAAAATCACTGTAAGTAAAATAGCGAACTTACATCCCTTATTTCAGTGTGTTTCAGAGATCCTAACATTGAAACTCTTTCCTGAAGATGATGTGTTTCACAAACTTCTTCCAAAACAATTCGCTTGGGACCTTCACCTCCTAGTTTTTAAAATTGAAACTCAGATTTTATATATTGCAGCATTTTAACAATTTATCTTCTTAATAATTATTTGTGTAGACTAAAATGTTCATTTTCCTATCATCATGTTTAGTAATTTCTGTATCTTTTGAAATAGACTGAAAAATAATAACAGAACTAGATATCAGAGATTAAATGAAAAATAGTGGGTTTAGATACATCTGGATGGAGGAGGTAGAGCACTTACAGCTTCATCTGACTACCTAATGGCTTAGATTGAGTACCTATGATTCAAACAGTACTTACAACTTAGACTTAGTAGATGTGTCTTAAAATAAGTTACCTGTGACTAGAGCTGAATATCTAAGATCTGATCCAGCTGTAGAAACTCTGCCAGATCAGATTGGAGCCTGGTGCAGCCTTCTGGCTTGCCAGTCCTCAGTCAAATTGTTCAACCCATGCTAGCATGGAAAGCGGACGTTAAACGATGGTGATGATGATGATGATGATGATGATGAACAGAATTACTGTGATTTTTGATTGAATATTTATGATTTTAAATGAGTATCTATGACTTGGAATGGGAAACTAAGACTTGGATAGAATAACCATGATTTTCATTGTGTACTTAAGACTTCATGTGAATGCCTTCACCAAGAACCTAAGTAAGGTGTGAACTGAATGCCTATGACTTGGACTGAATGATTTAGACTGAGTATCAATGATTAAAACTGAGTGACTATAACTCAATTATAACGACCTAATAACAATACATTAAACATTTCATTTTTAGTCTTATCACAAACGATTCTGATTGAGACAGACAGACAGACAGACAGACAGAGCTAGAGAGAGAGATTCTAGGAAGATTTGTCAATCAAGATGAGTGATTTTATCGATGGTAAAAGCTATTTGTACTATGATCTCTATTTCTAAGTGAAAACTAATGAGCAAAGACTGTGATACAAGATTGGAGGTATTTTAAATTCTATATAGAATGTGAATAGCAATAAGATATTCAAAACTCAGATGTTCTCAAAACAAACTTTTATTTAACCAAATGACTATAGTTTAATTAATTGGAGAGTGTAGATAGATATTTTTGATTGCAAATTTTCAAAAATTTATTACAGAAAACTCAGGGGAATTAATTCTAGAAAAATGAAAATGTTTCACTCCATCCAGTTTAACATCATAACCTGACCCAATTCAATAACACCAGCCCTTGATCCTTGGACTGTGAGCCTAACACCCTACCTAGTTTTATACCACCACCTTGTTCTTAGGTATCTTTGGCAGGGATCACTGTGTTGCAAGCACTCCAGTCAGTTTCTTTCCCAACCCCGTTTTTCCTGTACACCTTGGCCTCTTGATGATCGAACTGGGCATCAACTTCATCAATCTCACCAGTTCATAGGTATGGCCTGCAAAGATCACAGACACTGCTCTTCCTTATCTCACTAATATATGTGGGCAGATGGATGAATGGACAGACAGCCAGAGAGAGAGATATCAAGTGATATATAAAACTCAGCTCCATCCATCAACTTGCAAAGCTAAAGGGATACAATATGCTCTGCTTGTCACACTCTGCTCCACATAACCAACCACTTCAGGGCAGTGTTTGCAACATTGTCATACTCAGCTTCTGGAACAGGATTATCTATAATATAGTAGGCGCGGGCATGGCTGTGTGGTTAGGAAGCTTGCTTCCCAGCTGCATGGTTTCAGGTTCAGTCCCACCGCGTGGCACCTGGGGCAAGTGTCTTCTGCTATAACCCCGGGCTGACCGAAGCCTTGTGATTGAATTTGGTAGGCGGAAGTTACTGCCGTGTGTGTATACATCTGTGTATGTGCTTGTGCCTCTCTCCCAGAGAGTGAGAGGGGGATATCTAAGGTTTACAAATTTCTAATTAATAGAGGTTACTAATGTGTTAAATTGAATTAATCTAGGAATAAGAAGAATTTCATTCATTAAAAAAATACGGTTAATTTACAGACAAAAATATGCAAATAATTATTTTACAAAATTTAACAATATTAAATTAGAAAACATAAATGAATCTGAGTGATTTTGTTTATGAAAACTACTGACATATTTAATGTTGGTTTCACATTTTGGCACAAGGCCAGCAACTTTGGAGAAGTGGTTAAGTTAATTACATCAACCCCCAGTACTCAACTGGTACTTATTTTATTGAGACTGAAAGGATGAAAGGTAAAGTCATGCTTATGATTCTGCCAGCTGGCAGCCTTATTGACCTGTGAAGCCAAGTGAAACCATAATCATGGCTGATGCTGGTGTCACATAACAGGCACTCATGCCAGTGGCACATAAAAAGCACCCTTCAAACGTTGGACCTTTCAGAGATGATAAGTGACCGAGACCTTTTGGTGAAATGCCATGCCTGTGAAGACTTGTCAAACCAAGTGAAATCGCAGTTGTGGCCAATACCAGTGTTCAGTAGCTGGTACCCACGCCAGTGGTACACAAAAAAGCACACTCTTGGAATGGTTGGCATTAGGAAGGGCATCCAGCTGTAGAAACCATGCCAGATCAGATTGGAACCTGGTGCAGCTATCCAGCTAACCAGCTTCAATCAAACTGCCTAACCCATGCTAGCATAGAAAGCAGACACTAAATGATGGTGATTATGATGATGATGATGATGAATAATGCTACTTACCAATAATGAATTGAATATTAGGATAGCGCTTACATATATCTGGGATAATTCCAGCCAAAAGATCCATTCCTTTTCTATAAACTAGCCTGCATATTACAACAATGGTAACTGAAAGTAATGGAAACTGATTCAGTATCAATTTACAGGTAACAACAAAATTTCAATTAATATTTTTTAGTAGAATGATAAAAATGCATAAATCTACAACTGCTCTAATTCCTTTAATTGACAGATACAAATGCTTCATTAGCCGCCAAAGATCCTTGATACATTTTACGGCACCTGTGCCTAGCGTCGCCTTTCTGGCACTTGTGCCCGTGGCATGTGTAATGAACTTTCGAGCGAGATCGTTGCCAGTGCCCCTGGACTGGCTCTTGTGTGGGTGGCACATAAGATACACCCTTTTGAGCATGGCCGTTGCCAGTACCGCCTGACTGGCCACGTGCGGGTGGCACGTAAAAGCACCCACTACACTCTCAGAGTGGTTGGCATTAGGAAGGGCATCCAGCTGTAGAAACTCTGCCAAATCAGATTGGAGCCTGGTGTAGCCATCCGGTTTCATCAGTAATCAGTCAAATCGTCCAACCCATGCTAGCATGGAAAGTGGACGTTAAATGATGATGATGATGATGATGATGATGATGATGATGATGATGAAAGTGATTGAGTGGTTAAGATGCTGAACTAAATATATAACCTAAAGACTTTATTATGATGCTACCATCAGCATAATGTTTGACTTAGCAGTCTTTGTTATAAGGTTTTGTTATAATGCTTATTTACAAGTCTTTGTCATAAGACTTTGTTATAAAGCAGGGGTGAGAAAACCCCAACCCACAAGTGCAATTGCGCCTGTGAACCCATTTTATTGTGCCCACAGGCTGGTATACTCCTATGTAAAAAATATAGCAAATTTTTCAATTATAAAATTTAGACAATATTTGTATACCTATTTGCAACATAGTTTGCATTTCTACTACAACTTAAAACAGTTAGACTCGAAAAGAAAATCGTTTGGTAATTGTCATTTGAATGGAAATTTTGTTTTCACTATAAAACACATATTGCTAGATTTGTACCACTCCCTTGAGACCCAACTGCTCTCTAGCTGAAAAATATGGAATACCTCATAAGTAATATAAACGTCCTAAATTCAGTGGTAGCATTAATGAAGATGTTACACGTTAATTTAATGTCTTAAACTTATTTTTATTACAAAAATGGACTATATACCTGTTGTAATTTAGTTATCTATAGTCCTATGATATTTCGGAATACAATTCCTTCTTCAGATATTCTTCGATGGAGTCTAAGAAAACCGTTGGAAAACAGTTTATAGCAGAGACTCCTTCGAAGAATATCTGAAGAAGGAACTGTATTCCGAAATATCATCGGACTATAGACAACTAAATTACAACAGGTATATAGTCCATTTTTTGTATTATAGTGCATTCTTGTACCATGCAAAACTTTTCATTCTTTATAATCAATACACAATGCTTCAAGCGAACTACAATACTCTCTTATTTTTATTAATGTATATTAAATTATACATAGACATATACAAGATTCACACTGATATTAGAGTTAGAACTTGCGATCCACCTACAGACCTTTTACTTTGGAAATATTTGCCCACCACACTAAAAAGTTTCCCCATACCTGTTATAAAGCTTTCTTATAAGGCTTTATAAGGTTTTCTTTTAAGGCTTTATTAGGTTTTTTTATCAAGGTTTTATAATGTTTTCTAATGAGGCTTTATGAAATTTTGTAGGATTAATAATGGAGGAATAGGATGAGGATGGGAGGTGGTATCTCATTTAGATGGATCTGAAGCAAACTTGGTACAAGGAGAGAAGGGTGTGCAGGAGGGGAGGAGGGGAAGGCGATGGGGAGTAGGAGAGGTGAGGAGGAGTGGTAGGAGGACTTGGAATGTAGAGTGGAGGGGGAAGAGTGATGGTGAGGCGATGAGTAGAGGGGGTTGGAGAGGAGCAAGAGGAGTGGAGTGAGCAGGGAGGAGGATAGTGAGGGAGGGGAAGAGGAGTAGGGGAGAAGAAAGAGATGATTAGAGGGAAAGAAAAGGAGATGATTAGAGGGAAGGAGGAGATGACTAGAAGAGGAGGAGGAGGATTATACTCTCTTATTTCAAGTTTGTCAATAATTACCATTACACAATAAATACTTACTCTTTGATGTAATCCGTTTTGATGGATTTGGAATGAACTTGGTACAATCAACAGCATTTGGGATGACAGACACCATTTCTGGCTTGACAGAAGACCTCAGTACAGTGTTTTCTTTACTAGTATTTTTAAAAAAATAAAAAATTAGACACATAAAATATTTATTATATAACCAGTTAAAGAGCAAATATTTTCTCCATGCTTTAATGCATTACCTTTCGTATTCAGAAATATATATCAACACAGTTCAGATCATATTGTTTTTATGAGAGGCAAAAGCAACTGTCACCAAGTTGTGACGTCCCCACAGGAGACTAGTTTTCAAGTCCTTATCATAGAAGCAATGCTGCTCTGGCATGAGATGTTTAGGCTGTGTAAACCTAACAACTTCAATGTACAGAAAGATTATGGAAAATACAACTGACCCTTGGGTACAGGCACTATAACCAACAGAGTGTTGGTCAGAGAAAGCATTGACAGTGTACACTGTAATAGTCTGAAAGGAAACACAAGAGATAGATATTATTTACATTTGACAGATATTTGTCCTCATCTTGTTTGTTGTTAACACAACGTTTTGGCTGATATACCCTCCAGCCTTCATCAGGTGTCTTGGGGAAATTTCGAACCTGGGTTCTAATTCCTAAGGTATTTTTCGATGTTGTTGTTGTTGTTGTTATTATTATTATTATTATTATTATTATTATTCAGGTCACTGCCTGGATTTGAACTCGGAATCTTGCAGACCGAGTGCAGATATGAGTAGCATATGGGAACCAGTATTAAGGAAGGATAGGAAAATATTAGATTTATAAGCCCTAAAATTCACTCCATAATTGCCCACGAGCATATGGCGTAGTGGTTAAGAACGTGAGCTACTAACCCCAAGATTCCAAGTTCGATTCCAGGCAGTGACCTGAGTAATAATAATAATAACATTGAAAAATACCTTAGGAATGAGAACCCAGGTTCGAAATTTCCCCAAGACACCTGATGAAGGCTGGAGGTATATCAACCGAAATGTTGTGTTAACAACAAACAAGATGAGGACAAATATCCATCACTCCTCATCTCTTAAATATAGAACTGTATTACAAGAGATAGATGTTGTCCATAGGTAAACCAATCACCTAGGATTAATGTAACTCAATTGGAACTACTACAGCCAGAAATCAAAAGTAACTGTAGACACCATTGTGATATTCAGAGAAGATGAGAAAGTTTATGCTAATACATTCAACTTAAAATAAGCTAAGATATTTTAATAGAAATTACATTCACATGTGTAAAAACAAAAAAAAATGGTTTTAAAGAGTAATTCTCAAGACAAGGGAAACAACTCCATAAACTAGTGCCGTTGCTCTTTGGAAGTACGGTGAGAGTTCTGCACGTTTTGGTTTATTACTATACAAAAATGTTTATTTAGTCTTTTATAGAAATAATTTGAATTAAACATTTTTAGAGGCACAACATCAAATTGCCAAATACATTAAAAAGTAAATGGGTTAATTAATTCTGATATATTTAGTCCAACTTAAAATAATTTGAGGCTATCTCGGGCTACATTATCTAATGTGTTTCCTTTTTTTTTAAGATGGTAGGATATGGTAGAAGGGGGATTTGACTACTATTTCTAGCAAATCAAGTAGCCATAGAGATGGAGCTGAATGGAACCAGTTACATAATTAATAGCTTCTGTCTTTCACTCTGACACACACACATAAATACATTATCACTGTTGTTATTGTCATTTAACGTCTGCTTTCCATGCTGGTATGGGTTGGACAGTTCAGAAGAAACAAGTGAACCAGAAGGCTGCATCAACCTCTAATTTCTACTTCGGTATAGTTTCTACAGCTGGATGCTCTTCCCAATACCAACTACTTTACAAAGTGTACTGGATGCTTTTAACATAGCACCAGCACCAGCAAGGTCACCAAATAACTCCCAAGACCCCCACTCAACTGAGTGAGGGAGGGGCAGCACTAAGAGAGGTGGCTTTATGCTAGGTGATGAAAGGTTAAACTATGATAAGGAGACAAGAACAGGTGTTTTGCTGTGGGGAAGGGTTAGGGTTACCCCAATTGGAAGAGGAGGAGAATGATGGTGAAGGCATGTCAGAGCATATCCTCAAGTGACAGGAAGGAGAATAAAGAGAAGTGATGTGAGTAGTAAGTTCACATGAGTGCAAGAGACGTTGGTGCATTTATGTCCCTGTAACTTAGCAGTTCAGCATAAGAAATCAATAGAATAAGTACTAAGCTTAAAAAATAAGTCCTGGGATCGATTTGTTCAACTAAAACCCTTCATAACAGTATCCCAGCATGGCTGCAGTTAAATGACTGAAACAAGTAAAAAGAAAATAAAAAAAGATCACATATATATATGTGTGTGTGTGTGTGTGTGTGTGTGTGTGTGTGTAAATATACACATTATATATATATAGATAGATAGATATAGATATATATAAAATTTATTTTCAAAAAAATTTTTCTTTTAAATGGTAGGAATGCAACTAACCTTGTATGTGAGACACAAATGGAATGGTTACAATCTGCTAATGAGACAGTCAATACCTTATTGGTCAGTATAGAACTACCATCCGCAAAACCAAAAAGAGAATGATCAGTGAAAACCACTCTCAATCCCATTGTCTTTGCATGGAACATAGCTTCATGTGCCAAAGTTGAAAATGCCTAAAATGTAAGAAAGTCCAAAGAAGTGGTGAAAAGTCATTGAAATCAACAGTTTATACAGTAACAGACAACTTAACAATAATGCTCACTCAGTTTTAGTAATATAAACAGCAAATAAACTGTATGCACACCTGTGTGTGTGTGTGTGTGTGTGTGTGTGTGTGTGTGTGTGCGTGCGCACATGTTTTTCTCATTACCCCACTGCTTGAGAACCAGTGTTGGTTTGTTTATGCCCCTGTAATCTAGCAGTTCCGAAAAGGAGACTGATGGAACAGGTATCAAACTTTGAGAAAAGTAAGTTCGAGGGGCAATTTGATCAACTAATCCCATCAAGGTGGTGCCCCAGCATGCCCACAGCCCTATGATTGTACTACCAGCACCAGCCACGACTATGATTTCACTTGGCTTGATGAGATTTCTCAAGCACAACATATTGCTAAAGGTCTCAGTCACTTGTCATCACCTCCATGAGGCTCAACATTCAAGGATCATGTTTCACCACCTCATCCCAGGTCTACCTCTTCCACAGGTTCCCTCTACAGTTAGAGATCAGCACTTCTTTACACAGCTGTCCTTGTCCATGTGCATCACATGACCATACCAGTGCAATCATCTCTCATGTACACCACATCTGATGCCTCTTATGCCCAGTTTTTCTCTCAAGACACGTACACTCAGTCATACATGCAAACTGACATTGCACATCCAGCAAAGCAAACTAGCTTTGTATCATCATATATTCTAAATTCAATGCATTCCAGTTTTTAAAAGTTATCTTACCGAATGTCCATGAACAATAGTGATTTTCTCTCGAATGAAAATATCCCGAAGCAAGGGTAATGTGGTGAAAAGTGATGGCAGAATGCATTGGTTATAAATAGGGTAGAATGGCAGATAATAAACCTATAAGATAGTAGAAATTTAAAGGTGTAATTGATGTCAAACCTTTGAAATACCAAATTATTATCAAATAGAAAATAAAATCAGTTCAACTTTTGTTTGTAATTAGAGATTTAAGAATGATTATCTAAAATTTTTTTTTTTTTAAATTACCTTTAAATATTTCTAAAAGATAACATGTTCAAATTTTGTCATAACTGGAAATGTTTAAGAAAAATACTAACATACAGAATATCTATAAACAAAGTATAAACATAGCAGAAAATATAAAGAACTACAATCAGCAGTCAGTTGTAAGAAAGTATGGTTTGGCACCATGTACAATGTTACTAAATGTTTTAAGTGCTTATGCAATCGCAAGCAGACATAGACATTCTCATGAACTCATAATCACTGACCCAATGGAAGCCCCTGGAGAAGAAGAGGATTGCATCTTCACTAGGCTGGTACTTACTTTTAACTGAGTAGACTGGAGCAACATGAAATGAAGTGCCTTGTTCAAGGATCACAATGCACTACCCAGTCCAGGAATTGAACTCAAAACTTTAGGATCATGAGCCAGACACACTAACTTCTAGGCCATGCACTTTTATAAAATACCTATGATATTTATAAAATAAAAAAATAAAATATCAATTGCTGATTTTTTTATTTATTCTTCCACTTTGTAGATGTTCCATATAAATCAGTAAACAAAGAACCAAAATACTCAACAGAAAAGTTTTCATTAAAACTTATGACAAAATCTTAATTTATTGTCAAAAAATGACTTCATTAATTGTAATATTGCTAGATTTTACAAGTTGTGTACCCAATTAAACTACTTGCAGAAACTTAAAATTCATTTCCTTTTTAACCCAAGTCTTCAACTTGTCATGGGCTTCTTACAGTCTCCACATATTTTAGTAGCATAAAAAAACATTTCTCATAAGATTTTCTTTGCTGGATGGTCTGACAGGATCTAAAGGGTTCAAGAACAGCATCGTTAGAAGCTACTTTTCACTAGAAGCTACTTAGATAAAATCACACAAACTGGTTTATCACCAGATGTGATATGGTTCACATATGTCTGAAGATACTATTTTGAAAATTAAGCTTAATGTAATTTTAATTTTACTTTGTACAATACACAAGTTAGTATCAAACTTATTTTACTAATTGTTTCTAATATAGGCACAAGGCCAGCAGCTTTGAGAACTTGACTGGGACTGCATTTTATCAAACCCAGAGAAATGTAATGCAAATTTAACCTCAGCAGGATTTAAACTCAGAACACTAAGTGCTGTAATTAAACACCACAAGGTATTTTACCCAACATTCTAATGAGTCTGTTAATCCACCACCTTAAAGGCTAATTTTAATAATGATATATGTTGGTTGGTGAACTGGGAGTCATCAGAGTGTAGAACAAAATGCTTTGGATATTTGTTGTATTCTGAGTTCAAATCCAGTCTAACTTTTCCTTCTAAGATCACTTTGTACCTGAAAAGTGCTAGGATTCATTTAACTGACTAACCCATCATTATCATCGTTTAACATCTGTGTTCCCTGCTGGCAGGGGTTGGATGGTTTGACAGGAGCTGGCCAGCAGGAGAGCTGCACCAGGCCCCAGTTGTCTGTCTTGGCAAGGTTTCTACGGCTGGAAGCCCTTCTTAACACCCACTACTTTACAAAGTGTACTGGATGCTTTTTAAATGGCACCAGTATTAGTCCTTTATATGTGGCACCAGCACATGCTTTTTACATGGTACCAGTATGGGTGCTTTTGACATGGCACCAGCACCCATGGGCTCACAAGACAAGGAGCTCTCAGCTGTGAGAGGGAGAGGAACCAAGTGATTAGAGTAACCCCTTCCCTAAAAATTTCTGGTTTTACACCTATATCAGGAAACAATAATGAACGATGTTAATGTTCAGTAACAATATAGTTAAATATCAATATTACTTACCTTTAAGCCATTGGTTAAATATCGCACGCCTTGTCTGTCTTCATAACGATGAGTAGCTACAACAACCTTGTGTCCTCTTTCAATCAAACATTGAGACAGCTGATAAATATGGCTTTCAACACCACCCATATTTGGATAAAAGAAGTCAGACACCATACTGAAAAATAAGAAGAATTTTTTTTTTCTTTAAAGCAACTTAAATTGTGAATTAGCAAATTGGCAAAGTCTTCTGATTAAATATTTTGTGAGTATTTATTTGTTCCATTCTCTATACTCTGAATTCAAATTCTACTTAAGTCAATTTTGCCTTTCATGTTTTGGGTATTGGGAATGATAGCAACATTTCTTCCAGCTTTACATTCTAGGTTGAGCTGAACCTGAAAGCACATTGTTGTGAAGCAAATGTAGTGGTGATTCAAAACTGAACCACTGGGCACTACAACCAAACCACAATAGTTTCACATGATCAGTCTAGTAAGAAACCTATCAGTATCAAGCCATGGAATGATTCAATCTTCTAGAATATTCTTCTTGTACCCCATAAAGAGTCGCTTTGGCGCTAAACCTATTGCAGAATGTTGAGACAGGTGAGCAACATGTCTCCATTCTTACCAGGCAAACTGCCAATGCAGATGTCCTGCAACAGGTGACCAAGAACCTCCATCACCATGAAGACAGCTCAGTTGATTTCAGATATGTTGGGCCAACTGCATGTCGCCATACCAAGAGCTTTCTGTAAACCCAGAGCAGTATCTCTTTCCCAATCTGTAAGTATTGTTAACTGAAAATAGCCAATGTCAGTGGTCTTTACATGCAACAATAAATATTTCAGTTAAATGTTCATGAGTTTGCTTCAACTATTCATGCAGCAAATGAAATATATTTTCATTCACCAACTCAACAATTACATGTCCTAAACCCATGACACAAACTTCTTAGCTACACAGTTATACCTATTCCCATTCATAAAACATATTTGTATTAAGTGCAAAGTCACTAAGTTCTGTCTGCTACTATAGTACTATTTGTATCTAAGATGTCTTCCAGGAAATTTACTAGTCTTTGGAGTGTACGATATATCTAATCTATACAGTTTAACTCGCTAATGCCAGATCCATGTGAGAAGAGTCGTACTTCGTCATTGACCATGGGTTCACAATAGTCACAGGTGTTTTAGTTATATGCTTGCTTGTAGTCTGTGTTTTGGTTGTGAATGCTGAGTTATTATTTAACTGGAAGAAAGTTTTGAATTAGCAAACTTTATTATCAAAAATATTTTGCCACGACTATTTCATTCAGGCAGTGTACCAAAGAGTTTTTAACATACCAACACAAGTGTGTTACCCCAACTCGTCGACTTTGTTTCGTCATAACTTCTAAGAAAAACGGATATTTATGTAATGAAATTTTCTACAAATATGCTTCCGATGGTGTAGATTCTGCTTATATCAGAATTTGTGGAAAGAAAATCGGACTCGTACACATACATACTGACAAACGTAGCTTTTTTTGAAATTTCAAGTTTCATTTGGTAGATGTGTGTCTGTATGTAATGTGTACGAGCCCACCAATTAGGGCGGGGGGTTCATATCAAATTCCGATATAATTGGAATTTTTTTATGAAATACCATTCAGAGTGTGTTGACATTCTGAACGATATCTCAAAATTAACAATTTTTTCTGAAAGTTATGAGGAAACACAGCTGATTCGTGTGAATTTTCCATAACTCCTCACCCAACCCTCAGAAAAAGATTTTGGCGGAGGTTTACCCTTATAATGGGAGGTGGTGTGAGTATTATTTACCTTCGCCAAAAATGTGTTCATATCAAATACCGATATAATCATAATCTGCGCTATCTGAGGCGTATTTGTAGAAAATTTCATTGGAAGCATCAATTTTTCTGAAAATTATGGAGAAACTAAGAGGTGCATGCCAACTTTTTAACTAATGTCTTTGATATATATTCTTTTATTTGTTTCAGTCATTTGACTGCGGCCATGCTGGAGCACCGCCTTTAGTCGAGCAAATCGACCCCAGCACTTATTCTTTGTAAGCCTAGTACTTATTCTATCGGTCTCTTTTGCCGAACCGCTAAGTTATGGGGACGTAAACACACCACCATCGGTTGTCAAGCGATAGAATCGTTCTTTTTTGCTGAACCGCTATGTTACGGGAACGTAAACACACCAGCATCGGGGTTGTCAAGCGATGTTGAGCGGACAAACACAGATATACAAACAAACACACACACACACACATATGTGACGGGCTTCTTTGAGTTTCCGTCTACCAAATTCACTCACAAGGCTTTGGCCGGCCCGAGGCTATAGTAGAAGACACTTGCCCTGCCCAAGGTGCCAGGCAGTGAAACTGAACCCAGAACAATGTGGTTGGTAAGCAAGCTACTTACCACACAGCCACTCCTGCGCCTATGATTATGATTTGAAGGCAGTTTAGTTGCTATTTCTTGCAGGACCAGCAATGTATATAGCCATCCCCATGTCAGCCCTGATAGAGCAGATATTAAATATGTTCTATATTGTGACTAATGTCTTCAATTCGTATTCAGGGTGTCTAACGTATCATTCCTTTTCATAAGATGGTAGGTAGAGTGTAATTTGTGGGAGATTTGGTTCTTAATTTTAGCAAGATAAGCTATTGCTTAGATCCTCGCAGAACTTTTAGATAATCTAATCAGCATGTCAATCAAAAATTAAATACACTGGAGTTATAACAGTTCTCCGTAAATATTAAATCCAATTTTAAGAAGAGTGACGTTGTTGCACGCTACGAAATAAATTAGTAAAGTATTTATACAAGACACACAATATGTTTTTTAAGTTTCTATTTGATAAGTTAAACGAAAACTTAATTTTTGAATCAAAATTTTGAAGTACACTTACCATATATTGTGTTTCATACTGAATGGATTCGCTAAATTATATATATCCGAAAGTATCCAGTTAAACACATCAAATATTCTTCATATTTTTATAATTCAATCATAATTTATACTAGAGAAATAGTTTCCGTAGAAGAGTTTAGCTGTTTTATACAAAAGTATACTTTACTAATACGAAACGAGATCATCAAATAAAACTATACTTTCTTTAAAATAGCTAAGATATTTATTGATCAAAAACAATAAATATTTAAATGTTAATATATAGTACGAATTAAAAACTAAAGATTAATTTTAAATACATAAATTTTACTTTTTCTTTTCGCCAAATGCTCCACACTATTTTTATAGCTTTCAATTGACGGTGTTTCCATAACACAACTTTTTTTGTGTATTGTTGTGGTCGAGTAATGCTCTACTCTAAACAGAAGTAAGAAATTTAAAATGTAAGGTCATTGTTAATAATTTTCCTTGTTAACCAAAATATGTTATTCTACTTTCATTACAATAAACCATTAAACGCTTATTGTTTATTTCAATATATTGTAATTCATAAAACTTATATGAAGGCAATAATAGACTGACAGAATAGTCCGACTGAATACCGGTGGCATTACGTTCTGACAACATTGCCCATCTTCTTTCTGGGTTCGATTTTAATATATCTCTAAAGTATCCTAGTTGTAAATTGAATAAGTGATTAAAACTAGAATATATTTAAATCCTAGTAAATTAATTACAAGTAAAATGTAATCGACACACGCACTGGTTCAGTCCTTTATTAATTTATTACCGGCATAATGCCTCTCCCAAGGTTTAACTGTATTTCTTTCAACACACGTATCCACATCAAGAATCTTGCACGCCAAATACACATTCGAAAAATGTAATCGGTTGCACTAGAAACTTCGTTTTATTTTCCGTTTACTTTCTCATCTGTCAATGGTAGTCGAGTACGACTTGGTAGTTAGTTTACCATACCTTCGTTCCTGTTTTAGATGCCTACGTAGTCGCGAGCAAAGACCGACAGCCTCTTGACCCGTTAGAACATCAAAGACATGTTGGATGGAGAGGGTCTGCGTCTATCTAACCACGTTTGATTTAAAGGCAATCTTTATCCACCTTGTCACAGCACAGTCATACAGTATGTATAGTATTGTTATGTTTGCTTTTTGTTTTTTATCGATCCAACTGTACTATCTGTTGGGTCACTGCACCCCGGTAAATGTTGCCGTTTTCTGCCCATAATAGCCACCAAGATAACTGAACTCGCATGTAGCTAGAAGCCATCCCTCTATGTACCACATGTTGAACACGCTACATAGTAAGTACTACAGCACTACAAAAAGATCCTACTTATATTTATTTGTCAATAAAAGGAATTAATGGTTAATGTTTCCGGGTAATATTGTAAACATTAGCCGAATTGATTTACTAAAAATGTAACATGGTGAATTGGTCTTTAATCTCTTTAAATTTCTTTAAAATGTTTCAGCTTCAAAGCTGCGGTCATGCTGGGGCACCGAGTATGTTTCAATTTAAAATTCCTACTCAGGTCTTATTTGACTGTGTCAAATGTTTTTTCTAGAATCTAATTTGTAACCAATTTTAAGTTACCACATTGTTTTGTATATTTGAATAAATACTTTTAAAAAAATGTTTATCAGATACACTATTTGAATGCAATGTGATCTCGAATATGATATGACCCAGCTTTTTGTTCCAAAAATCAGCAACATTTTATCATTAGATATTTTCTGTGGAATTTCTCTTGTTATACTGAATTAAATACAGTCCCTACGTCTTATGCATAATTTTTCCATGCTTGCATCGATAGGGCGAATTCGTTATTTGATCATTGTTTTACAGCCTTACCTATTTTTCAAGTTAGGGATCACTTATTTCACACAGCTTTGAAAGCATCAAATGCCTAAACGATTTATTGACAGGAGAAACTGACAACAGCACCGCCCGCCACACTTTTTGTACAAGCGATTGTATATATAAACATACGTCCGCACATGTTTTCGAGTTCAATCAATCTTGCGCCTATTACACACACACAACGAGCTTGTGTGCAGTTTCTATCTGCTAAATTCTACTCACAGTAATTTGTGATTATGGTAGAAAACACTTAAAGTGCCACACAGTGGGATTGAACTTGGAATCACATAGTTACAAAGCAAAACTCCTTAACTATACAACCGTGCTTAGAGCTGACATAGTATAGCAAATGGTATTCATGATTACATAACTGTTTTACTGTGAAGGTGTTGAATCTATTGCTACAAACAAGTCTATCAGACAAGCCTGAGCAATTTAGTAACCAATTACTTCGTTAGCAGAAATGAGAGCTCTTCATCTTGTAGTGACTACAACATTGAACTGCCTCGGTTACAATGACAAATGCACCAAAATCCTATTGCTTGTAAGATATGTGTAGTATTTTTCCATCATTGTCTTTCAAAACAGAATACCGATGATGATGGTGGTGGTGGTGGTGGTGGTGGTAGTGGCATAGGAGGAAGAAGAGAAGTTGAGCTGCTGAGAGGTCACAGCTCCTGTACCACAGAAATGTGATTAGAATGCTGCAGGAAAGAATCACAAGACAGATTCTTCAGGCCAAGCCACCCAACAGGAGACTTAGAGGAAGACCAAGAATGAGATGGTTGGATAATATCCATAGTCTCAGTTGGTCACGCTTGGGAATCCAGGCAGAAAGTCTAATGGCAGTTGCTTCTGATTGAACCTTATGGAGGAGGTGTCTGAAGACACAACCCTCCCAGGACTAGTGAACTGAGAAGATGAATGATTGGTTGAAAGTCCTTAGAATTGAAAAGTGACTGATGTGTGTGATTATATTCTCTAATAAATTCTTTTATATCTTCTTATTAACATTTTCTATTTTAGAAGAAAATGGAGACTGACCAAACTTCAGAATGTCATGAAAGTGATGATGGTAATAAGAACAACAGCAGTAGAAACGGTAATATTTTTACCAATAACTGCAATCTGGAAGGTACGATCAAAGTGTTATTTAATTTGAACTGTGTGGGGGTCACTTCCTGGTCCACCTTAAACAGATCCATGCCATTGACACATGCATACAGTTAGAGCAAAGTATTTCCTTACTAACACAACTTATTCAACTGTAAAATAGAATACATCAGTCAGACTTGTCCAAGTTTACCTTGACTGACAATAATTTCTACTGCTAAAGACTCAATACGTTAGGTGTAGGAAGGTTTGAACTCATAACATGATATATCAGTAATAGACTACTACCTTAAAGTCACAGCCAAAAATGCTACTCTTTTGTTTTGCTTCTTTACTTTCCGAGTTTAAATGTTGTTGAGGTCAACTTTGCCTTTCATCCATCTGGAATCATTACAATAGTACCAGTCAAATACTGAAGTCAATGTAATCAGCTAACCCCCTTCCCTACAAATTGTATCTATATTTGAAACAATAGTTGTAAACTTCATATCTAACAACAATATTTTTTAAGTCACTATACTTCTGTGAGAAAATAATTAAAAAAGAAAAGAAACCTCTTTCATTCTGAAATGCCTTTCTAAGCGTATGTTGCTCTAATTAACAGTAAATTAGTAAAGTTGCTAGAATGTAGAACAAAATGCCTTGTGATATTTGGTCTGGCTTATTGTACTCCGAGTTCAAATCCCACTGAAATCACCTTTAGCTTTCATTCTTTTATGAGGTCAATGAAATAAAGTACCAATCCAGAGCAGTGGACTGGTAAAATTGTTAGAGTTTTGGACAAGATGACTTTCAGCATTTGTTCTGGCTCTAATCAACCGGAGTTTGTGGGTGGTAGACTTAATTCTTTGTCTGGCTTAACAACACCATATGGGCCCTGGATGCCTTTAGCAGAGTTCACTTTGTACAAATACGTGGTACAGATCTCTGGTTTGAGAATAATATGCTCCCTTTCCCCCACCAGTTTCAGAGGCTCTTTATATATAAAGGATTATGGGCACTGCCCTTTCCTTCATGACAAAGCATTAGGAAAAAAAATCAAAACTCCAAAATAGTGATTTATTGTTAGCATCCTGCTCAGCAGTATTTTGTGCCATTTCTGTTTTTTTTCCAAGCGACTGATATATTTGTGAACTGAAGCTATTTTGAGATGGTCAGTTTTTTTGTTATTTCTGATGTATTTGTATAATATATTCAGTAATAAAATTGTTCCCTATTTTATTGGTAACAGATACAACAGCTCTAGAAGATGAAACAGAGGTAGAAGAAACTTTAAATTCTCAAAATAAGGATGATGGTAGTAAGATTGAAGGTGATAAGGATGGTGAAACTTCTTCCAAACATTCCAGTCTAAAAGGTATTGAGAAAATGTCATTTGAAAAATTCAAACTATTTCCTAAGAATAATTAATCTTTAATATGTAAATACTATTTTTTAAAGTTATTTCATTTGCAACAAGGAAATAATCATATGTCTGGTATCAATGGAAGCCATTTCATAAGGTTTATTTTCTCACTTCACATCATATGCTAAATTATTTTAATAACTATTTTATTTTTAATTTTGTTAAGAAATGCTATTATTTAATTATATTTGTTTGAGTAGCTGCTCTGATTATCAAACTGCTGGTCCAGCAAATTTTTAGAAAATGTACTATTTGTGTCTTTTCTTCCTTATTTTCTGTTACAAATTTTGCTTTATAGATGAAGTTGTTGTTTAAATCTATATTTCCAGATGTCAAAATTTTTGTATTTTTATCTTATCCCAAATTCTCTTGAGAGTATCCTTTATTCTCTGTTAGGATATATCATTTCTTATTAATGCTTTACAATTGTTTCTTAACTTGAACCAGCAATCATGGTACATTGAGTTATTAATTCTTTTAATTCAACTCAGCTTGATGCCATTGTGTACTTCAAAATATTTTGGTAGAAATTATGTATTCTTCCACTTATTTATTGATTTACCACATGTCTTTTTACATTATTTACAACAGATGATATGAATGCATATATACTGCGTGCTTCTGAAAAAGGCAGATATGACATTGTAGAGAAACTCTTAGAAAGAGATCCAAAATTGCTCAACGCTACAGATGCTGACAATTATACACCTCTACATCGGTCAGTTTACAGTGGCCATGTTGAAATTGTCAAGGTAATCATGTTTTAAGTCATATCAATAATTGTTTTGCTAACGATACACTTAGTAACTGCTAGTTCACTAATATTACATCTAATCAATTGCAGCTTTTTTTTTTTTTATTGCTTATTTTACAAAATGTTTTAATATCCAAAATTGTGTTAACAAACATCATAGAACAGTGAGAACTTTCTAGCCCTACAGGATACAGAGCATCCTCACTAGTGTTGGTCCCATAATATAATGCAACTTGTATAATCTGTAAAGTGGATAGTGAACAAGCTGAGACAATATAATGTTAAAAGAATCTTTTAGTTTGCTCAGGAGCTGGTGTCATGATAAACTGTACCTGGTATAACCCTGTAAATTGGTCAATGAACAGAGACAATATCAAGAGAACTCTTTAGTTTTATTAAGGGCATGACAACTTCTCACATACTGGTGCCATGATAAAATGCACTCAATGCACTCTGTAAAGTAGTTGGTGTAAGGAAGGCCATCCAGCCATAGAATCCATGCCAAATATTGACACCATGGGAAAGATATGGTCTGCCAACCCCATCTAGAAGGGCAGTAACTCTGAATAAAAACTGACGCAGGGCAATGACCCATCCGAACCATACAAGCACGGAAAACAGTTGTAAAATGATGGCAAAATTTGCTGTTAGTGCCACAAAGCTTAATATATTAAAGAGATAACTTAGAATTGGGTTTTTTACTAATTCTACTCTCGTTATTGTACACCAAGAAGGGGGTTCTCAGATGTTTTGGTATTATTAAATTTCCCTCGTAAAGTGTAGACTTCTCTTTACCAAATGAGTCATATTTAGGGTTATTGCTCTTGCCAAGATCAGATTAAAATAATATTAATTATTGAACTTAAATATGTTGGATCTGATTTGACTTCTATTTTTTGTGCAAATAGCATGACTTGATACTTTCCCTTAGTAATTACATCTTTTTATCACTGTTTGTCTGCTTTATTGTACAGCAATATACTGATTCTTTTATCACTAATTTGGCAAGTACAGAGATGGCACTAATTTGTCTTTTACTACTTTTGTTGCATTCATCCCAAATTTCATCAAACTATCCTAGCATCCAACAAGTTCTTTTTTTTTTTTTATCTCTTAAATTTAAAAGTGTTATTTTCATATCTTGCTAACCAAAGAAAAACAAAAAAAGATTCTAACATATTTCTGAAATATTCTTCATTTTTTTCTACTCAAGAATAAGGTACATGAGCTCAGTTGTTAGAGTGTCAGGCATTTGATTATTAGGTTCATACACTGTGTTATGTCCTTGAGCAAAGCATATCATTTTTCCTTGCTATAGTCTACTCAGCTGATAACCAACTGCTGGTGCAACCCTCTCTCTTGCCAACTATCACATCATGGATGTTCTTCCAAGTTAACCCTTTTGTTACTGTATTTATTTTTAGATACTCTGTGTTTCTTTCAATTACTTTAAATATAACAAAGAATTTAGTAAAATAACTTAGTTATCATTCAGTTAGTGTTAGGAACATAAATTGTGACTAAGCTTTGGTGGAAGATTTTAATTCAAAACTTTTGAAAACAAGACATTTGTACTCAAAGCCAGAGCCGGTTTCAGCCGGGTTGGTAACGAAAGGGTTAAGGGTGGGAAGGTAAAGAGAGTGTCTGTCAATGCAATGTTGCATAGACACCAAAAGTAATTACTGAGAGCATGGTTCATGCTACCAAATTATACTCAATTGAGAGTGACAGCTCTGGATATCTGATTTTCTCACCAAAGCATTTAGGAAATTTTTCACAATTGGACATATTCCACTAGTATACTGGAAGAGTAAGAATATTTGCTATATATAGAGTCGGCTGGTTATTCCAGAATTATTCTGAGATTTCTCTTAATAACATTGTTTAGTTGTCTCTTAGATATTAGTTTTACCATTGAGATAGCTGTATTACTAAATTCATTTCTATTGCAGGTTTTTGTAACAACAAATACTATTACCTTAGTTTTACAAAGTTGAGTTTTAAAAACCAATATTTAACTCTGAAATTAATAGCAGAGCAAATCATTAATGCCCACTGAAGTCCAGTCTTTGTTTTAGTTTGGTGGCTTGGGTGTCTCAGTGACTGTGAGAGCTATGCCAGCAGAGCACAAATTCTTGGTACTCCCCCCCCACACACACACACACACACACAACCATGCTGAGCAGGTCAAAAGATAGAGACTAGACTAATATGAACTCCCTCTTCTCAGCAATAAAATTGGGTTTGCACTGAGCCGTTGCCCCTACCTAGAAAAAGTTGTTACAGAAGTGCTGATGGCAATTCAGCATCAAAACCTAGGGAAGATAAGACAGCCCAGAGTCGAGAACAGTGGGAAACAAACCATTAATGGCCTGTACTCCATTGGGAGTAATGGGCTTAAGTAGTAAACCAATAGTATCACTTGGAATATTTATTTAAGCCAGCCATATCTGGCCAAAATAATCTACCTGTTTATCTTCAAACTGGCCATATCTGGCCTCTCATACTTACCAAACAATATTATTCTAAAAATAAACAATCGCGTCATTGAAATCTCAAAGTATCAGGTAATGCATAAAAAAAATGAAATAAAAAAATAAGCATTACATTTGACAGAGAAATCTGAATGCTAAAGGGGTAAAGTAGTAGAAAATAAAAATGATATATATTATTTAATTCTAATGTGTTACTATGGTTGTTGGCAAGATTTGATATAAAGAATCAGTATGCTATAAATGTTTTACTTTTCCCTGTATTATTATCATGAAGTGAATATAGAATTATTTCAATTCCATAAAAACTTCATAATCAGTCACTTTGTTTTACATTATTAACTCTCCCATCAAGCTGGCAGAACCATTAGTACGCCAGGTGAAATGCTTAGTGGTATTTCTTCTGCTGTTGTGTTCCGAGTTCAAATTCCACCCTGGTCGGCTTTGCCTTTCATCCTTACGGGGTTAGTGAAATAAGTACCAGTTACACACTGGAGTCAACATAATCGACTAACCCCTTTCCCCAAAAAGTTTCAAGTCTTTGTACCTAGAGTAGAAATAATTGTTAACTCTTCCATCTTATTTCAGCTGCTGCTATCAAAAAATGCTAAAGTTGATGCTTCCACAATTGATGGCTGGCAACCACTGCATTGTGCATGTCACTGGAGTCAAATAGACATAGCATTTTTATTATTACAGAATGGGGCAGACATCAATGCTCAGACCAATGGTGGTTTGACTCCACTCCATCTGGCTGCTGCTACTTCCTGTAAATCAATACTTGAAATGTTACTAATGAATCGATACTTGAACTGGAATCTGAAAAACGCTGCAAATGAAAATCCTTGTCAAGTTTCAAAATGTTCCAGTAAAAATTTTTATTTATTTGAAATTACAGAAGACCGAATAAATTTATTGAAATAAAAGATATTTTAATGTTTTCATAAATGTGCTGTGTCATTGTTGTTATTGTGTAGTCTCAGGTCAATCATGATCAAACAATCCTATGGTCAAAAACTTCTAGTTCAAACTATCTTGTCTTTCTCCCAGGGACCCTGCATAAAGAACTACTTCACCCAATGGTACCTTCTTTTATAAGAGTGTAGGGTACTTTTTGCTGAATGTTCAAAGCAGCTGATACATTCACTGTGAAAAAATTAAAGTGTTCAGTTTTAACCCACTAGCTTGCATATAATTTAAACAATCACACTTCATAATAGCCCTATTATTTTTCATTATCTTTTATAATAAACATATCAGTGCAGACATTGTTGTATGGTAGAGAAACTTGCTTTCCAATCACATGGTTTTGGATTCAGTCCCACAGCATGGCACCTTGAGAAAGTGTCTTCAACAATAGCCCTATGTTAACCAAAACCTTTATAAGTGGATTTGATAGAAAGAAACCTGTCTGATATATGTGTGAGTGTGTGAAGATAGGGAAAGCTCCTCAGCCCATCAGGAATTGCCACTGGGATGCTTAAAATATCTGGCAGAGCGGGATATAGCCTAGTCAGCCATATAGTTAATCAGGTTGTCCATGAGGGAGTTATACCCAACGACTGGTACAATGGTAAAGATGATGCCTTAGACAAGAATAATTACATAAGTACCAAATTGCTGGACCAGGTCATGAAAGTTACAGAGAGGGTCATAGCTCAACTAATTAGGAAGGAAGTTTGTCTAAATGAGATGCAGTTTAGTTTTGTGCCAGAGAGAAGCACTACTGATGCTCTCTTCCTAGCCAGGCAACTGCAGGAGAAGCATCTAGCAAAAACTAAGCCTCTGTACTTAGCTTTTGTCAACATGAAGAAAGTCATTGACAGGGTCCCCCACTCCCTTATCTAGCAGTCAATGCAGAAGCTAGGGATAGGTGAGTGGATGGTGAGAGCCATACAAGCCATGTACAGGGATACTGCCGGTAAGGTGAAAGTTGGCGATGAGTATAGCAAATAATTTAGTGTATAGGCAAGAGTCCACCAAGGATCGTTTCTCAGCACCCCACTCTTTATCATAATCCTCCAGGTCATAACAGTGAAATTTAAGACTGGTTGCCTTTGAGAGCTTCTCTACACTGATGACCATGTTCTTATAGCTGAATCTCTACTAGAATTAAAAGAAATTTCATGTGTGAAAGGAAGGTTTGGAATCAAAAGGCCTTAATTAATTTGGCAAGACCAAAGTCCTAGTAAGTTGGAAAGCAGACAG
This sequence comes from Octopus bimaculoides, assembly GCF_046866305.1. NCBI lineage: Eukaryota > Metazoa > Mollusca > Cephalopoda > Octopoda > Octopodidae > Octopus > Octopus bimaculoides. The sequence continues at coordinate 115,321,655 of NC_142933.1, read as the reverse complement.
ATTATTAATCCCTTCAGGGAGATTGCCCTGCTATATACATAGAAAAGGTGTAGGTAGAAATTCCATATTGTGTTCCCAATGCAAGCTATGGACATAATAGAGGTACAGTGGTATCACAGGAAGATTAACAGAGTAGTCTGTGTGTGTGTGTAGGTACAATTAACACTAGGAAACAGATTTCCTCAAATATCCAGAGGGATCCTTAGAGGTAGTAGATAGCTTCTGTGACCAAGTTAGTAGCGAAGGGGGATGCTCTAAAACCGTAGTTGCTTGAATGAGAACGGCTGTGTAAAGTTCAAAGAGCTAAGTTTGTTGGCAACAAAGGGCAGATTGTATGATGCCTGTGTATGTACAGCTATGCTGCTTGGCAGTGAAACATGCTCTATGACTACAGAGGACCTGAGAAGGCTTGAAAGAAATGAGGCCAGCATGCTCCGCTGGTTGGGTAATGTCTGTGTACATGCTCGACTGAGTGTAAGTATTTTAAGAAAAATCGAGTACAAGAGACATTAGATGTAGTATGCAAGAGAGAAGGCTGTATTGGTATGGTCATGTGATGTGTATGGAAGAGAACAACAGCATAAAGAAGTACCAATCTCTAGTTGTAGAGGAAGCCTATAGCAGCAGTAACCCAGGAAGACGTGGGATGAAGTGATGAGAAATGATCTTCAGATGTTGAGCCTCACAGGGAAAATAACAGGGAACCAAGACCTGGTAATTTGTTGTGCTTGAGAAGACACATTAAGCTAAGTAAAATCATGGCCATCCATACATACAGGCTTGTCCATTACAGCCATGTCTGCCTTACACACACATGCACAATCTGTCCTCTGTCAAAACTCCCCTGCAACCCATCTCAATACCCTCTCCATCCCACTACCCATGATCCCCACCCACTACATGCCTTTCCACTCTCCATACCCCCACATATCTACCATACCCCCTTTCCTAACCACTCAGATTTCTCTCACCATCACTTGCTCCGGTCATCTTTTCCCCACCTCCACATATTTCCCCTCATGCTTTTAGGGAACATCCTCAGCTATCCCCTCTGTACCACATACTTACCCCCACAGTTCCCTACAGGTAGGTCTTGATGCATCACTTCCAGCACTTAACATCCATAATTCACACCCACAATGTATTATTACTTAAAAATTAATTCATGTTTTCATTGAAATTTTTAGATTTTTCTTTTAACTGTTTTTATTCATAAACCTTTGACTCTAAATGGAGCATTGGGCACCAACTAGAGATCTCCATCTGTCTCAATATTTGGCAATATATTGCAATTGTTGTTCCCAAGTGTAGCTGTTCAGTACTGCTCCAGTTTTTGTGGACCTTCTCCATGTTTTTGGTCAGCTATGCTTTTGTGTCTCTCTCTTAAACTTAAGCCTTTGTAGCTGTTTCAATCTGACATTTTACTTCTTTCATAGATCAAACATTATCCATTATTTCCACCCCCAACCAAATGTTTAAATTCATTGACTTGATTGAGTATATTGTCCACTATTTCAAATGGATTGACCATTTTATTATTACTTTTACAATTTATTAATATTTTGCATTTTTTAGAACTTATTTTCATTCCAAATCATCTTGCAATTTCTATCAAAATGTGTTCTTGTATCACTAAGTTCTTATTCATTATGTCCTATTATTACCGAACACAATTTGCAGTTAGAAATATACCATTTACTTTTGATAACCACAATAGCACAAGTAAGAATTTTCCAGAATAAGAAACTGTTGAGAAATGAAATATGCTCATGACTTAAAGTTTATAAAACATCTTAACTCAACAAAAGGCTAGATTTCTTTTGTACAATCTTATTTGTAACATTCAATACCTCAACTATGGATTTCTGTGCTCTACATTCAAAAAATTAAAAATGCCTTTGATAGGAATACCAGAAACACAATAAATAGCTTTGGTTGGCAACAAAAAAAATCTTCAACTCGTAAATAAAAAAAACTTTTAAATCTATTTACCATAATAAAAGGAAAATTGTTCAGTTCTGTGTCAATACCATTGTCAATTTTACATCCATTTTTCTTATAGACATGTGTTGAGCAGATTGGTTCCCAACACACCATCTCCCCAGCTGTTTTATTCCTTTGTAATCTCCTTCAAAAGAACCAGTATTCTGAGAACAGATCTTCTCCCTTCCTACATATTCTTCCACTTTTCACTCAACTTTCATTCCTGATGCACATCATATGTCTTTCTTGCACACAATGACTAATTCCACTAATACCCATTTTTTTTCTCTTAGCGTACTTGTGCTCCATCATTCATACCAAGCAGCACATCCAACAGACCAAGCTGGATGTATAATATTTGTGGCTATGAATGATGTCTAATGTTTCTTTCCAGCCTTCTATATTCAGTACCTGAGTTCAAATTCTGCCATGGTCAACTTTGTCTTTCATCGTTTCAGGGTCAATAGGATAAGTACCAGTTGAACTCTAGAGTTGATGTAATCCATTTACTCACTCCCTTGAAATTGTTGGCCTTGTGCCAAAATTTAAAATAAATATTATACTTTGTACATATATACTAAACAATCAAAGAGAAAAGCCCTTTGTTATAAACAGAGATTTTGGTACCCTGAAATCTTCTCCATTTCAGCCTTATTCTGGAAAATATGCTTTAAAGATATCCACATTCACCACTTACAAATCACTTAAGTAGCTGAAACTATCAACTACTTCTAGCAAGTGTTCTGGGTAGATGAAAGACTTCATTTCTTGGGTGTTCTTCCAGCTAACTACTGCACATTTATTGCATATGGATACCTCTTTCTCTTTCAATCTACATTGGGTACACATTACAGTGTTCCTGCTCCCTGCACTTTCTGCTGGTTGAGCATAGCCACTTCCAATATGTTAGTAAGTATCTATAGGTTGTTGTAGTATTAATGTTTCCTTTCCTCCTAAGTAAGACTTTCATCTTTGCTACATTGAATTTTAGGCTTCTCATGCTTTCATCTAAGTTTTTATAGTTCTATTTACTGTACTATTCCAGCACCATGTGAGACCTTGCTCCATCCACAGATCCGGTTTTTGGTTTATAGTACATTGTTTTGCAGCAATTCCCATTTAACTTTTATCTGTATCATAGTCCCTTATTTCTTCCTACCATTTATCATCAACATTGCTGAGTACAACTTGAAATTTATATACAGCAGATAAGCCCTCAGTCATTAGTAACTTCTAGCTCTTATCCCGAGGCAATGAATTACTTGTCTATGTTGAATAATACAGTCTTCATTAGACAGAGATTTAACATTTACATGCTGTTGCCTGTTTTGTTTTCTGGTGAGAACATCTGACTCGTTGTTCATCTGAGAGTTACAACAATCAGATGACTGACTGACTTTCTGAAATTTGTGTTACAAATGGTTAAGTCAAATATGTCACAGAACTCAAAGATCCTTGATTCTTCTTCATTTCTTGTACCATAGCCATATTTTCCATGTATTGCAAAGTACTCATAATGATGTTATCCAGCATGTCTTTCAAAATTTACAGCCACAATAATGAGGTTGATGTGCCTGTTTTCCAGATAGTCTGCAAGAGGGCATATGTAGAGATCATTGTTGCTGTTGTGTCATCTATGACATGTCTAAGCTTAATTACTGTGTCACATATTTTGACTACCTCAGTTACTCAATTCATTTCTCTGCCAACAATATGCCTACTCCACAGCTGTTAGCTACCTAAAACTTTCTTTACATGTCTTCCTGTCACTGAGGAGTCTGGCTGAGGCTCCCCACCATCTCACCTCTTGCACACAGCCCACATCAACTCATCTCTGCTCTAGCAACTCTATTTCTATAAACCTAACTTGTATAATGATAATTGTAATAATGACAGCCCTAAAGCTCTGTGCCTAAAAAGTCAAAACATTAGTGAGGTTGTTCATACATAGCACAATATGGTAAGTATTAATCGTGTTCATGAAGCAGTTTTCTTTTATCATTTGAGTATCAAAATTTCATAATGATCAATTAAGTGATTGGGTGCTCTTCCTATCACTAACTACTTTACAACATAGACTGGGCTTATTTCATTGTGCCACCAGCACTACAGAGGTTATCTGCCAGGACTAAAATATCTCCTCTACACTATATTGACTTCAGTTTAAAGTTTCTGCTCTCCCATATGAGTTGCTTTCACTGCTGCTTACATATCCCACATTTTCCTCTGTTAGATATGGACCAAAACCATTCTGAATACTGTTAGACTTGTTCAAAGTGCTTTGGCAAGTTGCCATTATTCTGGTTAAGAAGCCATGTCCTTCCAATATACTGTCAGTGAAGCCTTACAGAGGTGAGGTAAAGGGAAAGAAGGAGCTTACCGTAATTCTCTGGGGCAGCAGGGAATGAGGCTGTCTGCATGACATGGGTAGATGTGCAAGTTGGACTTCAATTGTTAATATAGCAGCATAGATGGGAAGTTAGATAAACCAACCAGACTCTCTATGGGTATATGTCCACTATTTGCAGTTATTAATAGTAAAGCTCATTGCCTCATGCCTGTATAACAATGAACTCAAATATTATTTAAAAAGTGAAAACAAATGAAAGACTTAGCTGTAACCATAAAAACATTTATTTGCAATATAAATAATTTATAAGTGAGATGTGTGTGGTGGGACAAGATGAAGGAGTTTTTGTAATCTAGTTTCCCAAAGAATAAAATCCAGCTGGTGTGTAATCTTTTTCAGTCTTTTGGAGAAAGGACATAAATTTATATCTTTCTCCCATTTGTTCTGGATCAATCAACATTTTACAACCTGATATAAGATCTTTATGTAACTCAGACTTCACATTTTGCAGCAGGACCTAAAAATAAGTGCAAATAACTTTTGAAGTTTTATTGTAAGAATTAACAATCATAATTGTAGTAATAATAATTATAAATTTGGAATTTTATTGTAATTAATAAATAAGTGATTTAGATATATGACCAGCAAGTTTGAAAGAAGGTTTGTGATTATATCAACCTCAGTATTAAACTGGTACTTTATTTTATTGACCCACAAAGAGATGAAATGCAATGTTGACTTAAGTAGCATTCAACATCAGAATGTAAGGAGCCAGAAGATATATCATAAAGTATTTTGTTCAATGTTCTAACGATTTATTCCAGTTCACTGCTCTGAAGTTTTATCGTAATCATGTCTAACAGAAGCAAGTTTGATGAGAAGAGAATTATATCAATTTTTGATTGGTATTTATTTTAACAACTCTTGATGGATGAAAGAAAATGTTGACCTCAGCAGGATTTGAAAACTTTTATGTAATAATGGCTTCAAATTTTGGCACAAGGCCAGCAACTTGAGGGCAGGAGATAAGTTGATTACATTGACCCCAGTGCTCAACTGGTACTTATTTTATCAACTCTGTAAGGATGAAAAGCAAAGCTGACCTCAGCAGAATTTGAACTCAGAGCATAAAGACAGATGAAATGCCACAAAGCATTTGGCGTGATGTGCTAACAATTTTGCCAATTCACTGCCTTAAAACTTTTTTATTATAATAATTATATTTTTAAGCAGACTTACGCTTAAATGATTCTCAACCATGGCCATCTTGTGTTTTGTATATTTAGGACAACATTATTCACTGTTCCTCTTTTTCCAAGATGGTGGAAGTGTGAGTTGAGGAAATTTCTATTTGCTACTTCTATAAATCAATCTATAATACAGAGACTCCCTCATTGGGTCTATATACATCAATAAGTGCACATATGTACAACACATACTCGTAGGTTAGATGTGCATCAAAAATTGGAAAACAGCTGTTACAAAACTCGTATAAGCATAATTTCATAGTCTGGTATGAAATTATAAGTGTATAGTGTAGAGATTACAAGCGATAGTGTGTTGTTTATCTCTTTGAATAAACATGGACAGTTTACACGAGTGCAACAACAGTATAATGTGACTAATATTGATTTTTGGTTTCACATGTACAAGGCCAATTTGTACTGCGAGAAGTTATCTTAGTCAAATCTATCAAGTTTTAACATATTGCTCAAAAATATATTTTATCACATCTAAATGGATGAAAAGCTACATTAACCTGAATAAGATTTGAACTCATACAGAAACAAATATAAAAACTATAAGACATTTTAACCTGACACTTCATTATCTCTATCACCTCAGTCTTGGAACCAATAATGGAGGTATTATAAAAACAAGATTTCATTGTGGCTTGTGAGATAAATATGTCCTTATTAATTTAATCTCCATTTCTGCTGTATTTATAGCTTATTAATTTTTTTTTTTATAAGAATATCGGATCTTTTTTAAAACGGGGGCCACATTTTTCATTAATGTTTTACGTAGTGTTTTTGGTACCGAAAGACTTTCAAACTTCGTATACTTATCTATTTTGTGTTATAGAACAGAAAAATATTTTTGTATTCGAATTTATTTCATGTAAAAAATTGTCTTATTTTGATAATTTCAACCAATCACTGACAAGTATTCAGTTGTTTATATTTACTCCTTTGGCTGATTAAGCGGTGTAAAGCGTATTTAATTTCCATAGCTTCGTTTTGCTTTTTTCTTTTTAAATTTGCTGTTTTACCCTAACCCTAACCCTAACCCTATCACCGATAGAATTGTTTCAGAATCATTTGTTTATGTAGTCGGCACTTAATGTATATCGGCTGAATGGACGTCAGTGATTGGTTGAAATTACAGAAATACGACAACTTTAACAGGAAATAACTTAGGGATTTCTTTTGTTTTAAAGAAGACTAAGAGAAAAAGATGTTTTATATGACACATTCTACCAGTGTTCTAAGTTTCAAAGTGTTTCGTTAATGAAAAATGTGGCCCCCGTTTTAAAAAAGATCCAGAATATCTTTTATTCAAATTTAAATACAAAGAAACAGGAAAAAAGGGAGATAAGAAAGGAAAAGAACGAAAAGGTTTAAAAAAAGGGGAGTAAAGCAGCAGAAGATAGAGGGGGAGAGGGTGATGGGGCACATAAACTTCTGTGATCTAACTACAGGGCCTAGTTTCAGAGAGAGAGAGTGATTAAACAATTATAGAATGAGTCTCTTTCTAAAACAATCCATATCAAATAGAATGATGTAGAATAAGGAACACTTTGAAGAAAATTTGATTTTTAATTTTCGTAGCTGGCCATATGTGAGCCTGCTACTAAAGTTAGAGCATATTAGCCTGTGCATGTTGCAGCCTATGAATGTTGTAGCTTATGAGTATTGCAGATAGAAACAATCCCAGTTCATCACTGGTGCCCATACTTATTTATATATCTACTTTAATGTTAATTAATCCTAATTATAAAAGTATTTCTAGCTTTGCTTTAAAAGGTTTGGTGGTTTTAACCACCAAATTCAGCAGATCTAACAAACAGATGATATCTTTTAGTAGTTTTATTAATATTTTGATATCAATAAGTATATGGCTGTGTGGTAAGAAGCTCTGCTTCTCAACCATATAGTTCCGGATTCAGTTCCACTTTGCAGCAACTTGGGCAAGTGTCTTCTACAATAGCCTCAGGCCAACCAAAGCCTTCTGAGTGGATTTGGACAGAAACTGAAAGAAGCCAATTATGTGTGTGTGTGTGTGTGTGTATTTATGAGTGTGTATCTCTGTGTCTGTTTTTGCCCCACCACCACCACCAGTGGTGGTATGTTTACGTACCCGTAACTTAGCAATCTGGCAAAAGAGACTGATAGAAATAGGCCCTAGAGTTTAAGAAATAGGCCCTAGAGTTGATCTGTTCGACTAAAATACTTCAAGGTGATGCCCCAGTATGTCCACAGTCGAACAACTGAAACAAGTAAAATATAAAAGATTTCCACTTTCCATTACCCTTTGTTAATATCCTCATATTAACATCTACATATAAGGTTAACTTTGCTAGAAGATTCAAAACTTTCAATCTTTAAGTACATTTTCAATAAAGCTTGTTTTCCTAAATAATATTAAGTATTAAACCAGGACTTGAGAGGGCTCTTTAGTCTTGCCAAGAGCAAGATAACCTCTATAGAGCTGGCACCATGAAAAAAATGCACCTGGTTCATTCTGTAAAGTGGTTGGTGTCAGAAAGAGCATCCAGCTATAGAAACAATGCCAGAACTGGGATATTGCAAGAAGTGGCTCTCTGATCTACTGGATCCTGTTGGCTCATCCAAACCATACTAGCATAGAAAGTAGTTGAAAAATGATGGTGAGGAAGAGGAGGAAGATCATCATCATCATCATCATCATCGTTTAACGTCTGCCTTCCATGCTAGCATGGGTTGGACGATTTGACTGAGGACTGTTGAAACCGGATGGCAACACCAGGCTCCAATCTAATTTGGCAGAGTTTCTACAGCTGGATGCCTTTCCTAACGCCAACCACTCAGAGAGTGTAGTGGGTGCTTTTACGTGTCACCCGCACGAAGGCCAGTCAGGTGATACTGGCAACGGCCACGCTCGAAATGGTGTCTTTTATGTGCCACCCGCACAAAAGCCAGTCCAGGGGCACTGGCAACGATCTCGCTCAAAAACCCTACGAAGGCCAGTCAGGCGGCACTGGCAACGGTCATGCTCAAAATGGTGCATCTTATGTGCCACCCGCACAAGAGCCAGTCCAGGGGCCCTGGCAACGATCTCACTTGGCTTGCCGGGTCTTCTCACGCACAGCACATATATATCGTCGTCGTCGTTTAACGTCCGCTTTCCATGCTAGCATGGGTTGGACGATTTGACTGAGGACTGGTGAAACCAGATGGCTACACCAGGCTCCAATCTGATTTGGCAGTGTTTCCACAGCTGGATGCCCTTCCTAACGCCAACCACTCAGAGAGTGTAGTGGGTGCTTTTACGTGTCACCCGCACGAAGGCCAGTCAGGCGGTACTGGCAACGGCCACGCTCATCTCGCTCGAGAAGCCTCATGTGTCACCCGCACAAGAGCCAGTCCAGGGGCACCGGCAACGATCTCGCTCGAAGAAATTTCATGTGTCACCAGCACAAGAGCCAGTCCAGGGGCACTGGCAACAATCTCGCTCAAAAAACCTCATGTGTCGCCCACACAAGAGCCAGCCCAGGGGCACCGGCAACGATCCCGCTCGGAAAGATTTCATGTGTCGCCCTCACATGAGCCAATCCAGGGGCACTGGCAACGATCCCGCTCAAAAGATTTCATGTGTCGCCCGCACATGAGCCAGTCCAGGGGCACCGGCAGCGATCTCGCTCGAAAAACCTCCTGTGTCACCCGCACAGGAGCCAGTTGACTCAGTTAAATATATTTAAATGAAATACATACCTTCAATCGAACTCCAATTCCCATGTTTTGTAAAAAACTACCTTGTGTTGTAGGACCAAAAATGTCAACTATAAAAGATAAAAATAGATATATTTTTCTGTCATTTAAAGTAAAATTTGTATAAAAAGATAGAAAATTGATTTTATAATTCATGCAATATTCTGTACTAGATTTTGGCGTGTATACCATCAGACACACAATGCAGTTTCAGTTCCTAACTGAAACTGTTTTACTACACTTTGGAAAACATTAATGTCACAACTTCTAATTTTCTGGTTTTCTGTGGTGGTTGTAGTCCCAGTTCTGATGAGAAAGGACTAGGTGAAAGTTTAGTATGGCGTTTTGGGGGAGTCACAATAACAGACAAAAATTGACAGTCTTTCTGCACCACAAAGACTAGCTTTTCTCTACAAGATCAAACATTATATTAGTTGTTAGCATGTACAAAACCTAATTGAGCTTCTCACTTGAGATACACAATGGAATTCTGCTCCCATATCTGAGTCAGTGTCACTGTTACAAATACAAACATCTTAAATAACATTCCAAAATCCCCATTTGTTACATTAGTATGAAATCACTCACCAATGTACTCTAGCATCTGACCAATAAACATGCCATCTGCTTGTTCTACATTTACTTAAATGACTTGTAGGCACATGGTATTTCGTTATGCAACCATAATACGCTACAAAGTATATTAAATGTTTTAATAAGTCAAAACTGTGTACTACTGTATCAATAACTCTACATTTACTACTACAATACCTTCTCTCATCATCCGTATTGTATCCCTTCCCCACACTCTTTTTAATGCCTAATCCTTTCTACCTCTAACATCATTCCTCCAGAATACTCTCCTGACTTATATTTTTATTGCTGATGTCAAATTGCTGATGTCAAATTGCTGATGTCAAATTGCTAATGTCAAATTGCTGATGTCAAATTGCTGATGTCAAATTGCTGTCAAATTGCTGATGTCAAATTGCTGATGTCAAATTGCTGAGTTAATCTCAGTATAAAATAAACATCTGCAGATTCTCAGTTCAGATTGTAAGTATTAAATCAAAAAGTTCAACAAAGTTATTTCTATACAAATGAGTAAAGTTAAGCTCATCAATCAGATACAATTTAACTTGTTTTAATAATCAAATAGTATTGTCTTAAAGCCTGTGAAAGTTATAACACAATGTGATACAGATATGCAATAATGTCACATCTTAATCCCACTGTGTAGCATCTTAGGCAACTATCTTCTACAATAGCTTCAGGCTGATTAATGTCTTGTGTGTGAATTTGGTAGACAGAAACTGTACAGAAGCCCATCATCATCATTTAACATCTGTTTTCTATACTGGCATGGGTTGGACTGTTTGACAGGAGCTGGCTAGCTGAAAAGCTGCCTGGACTTCATATCTGTTTTGATATGGTTTCTATGGCTGGATGCCCTTCCTATTGTCAACCACTTTACAGAGTGTACTGGGAGCTTTTATGTAGCACCAGCAGTGGCGCTTTTACATGGCACCAGCATGGGTGCTTTTTATGTGGTACCAGCACCCATGAACCCACAAGATTAGGATCACCCAGCAGAAGAGGGATGTAGGGGATATGCCTGTTTGCAAGAACAATTACAATTTTACTTGTCTTGACGTATCTTCTCAAGCACAGTAAACTGCCAGAAGTCTCAGTCCCTTATCATCCCCTCTGTGAGGCCCAATGTCTGAAGATCCTTTCCCACTATTATATATGTATATATATATATATATATATATATATATATTGCATCTTTGTGTCTGTGTTTGTTCTCCCATATTACATAACAACCAGGGTTGATTTGTTCACTTAGCAGTTCAGCAAAAGAGACCAATAGAATAAGTACTAGATTTAAGAAAAACAAAAGGTACTGGAGTTGATTTGCTTCACTAAAGCCCTTCAAGGTGGTGCTCCAGCATGGCCGCAGTCAAATGATTCAATTAAGCTAAAAGATAAAAGAGACTTTGTTTATCAGACCAAAATGAAATTAGTAGAACATTCTCAACTTATCCTGCTAACTTCACTTAGCTAGAACTTTGACTATTATATTTTTATTTTGCTCATATCAGAATCAGCAACAGTTTTCTACCCACTTGTACATGAAATGGATTGAAAAACTAGTCTTAAGAAATAGAAAGAAAAAAAAATTTACCATAATTAGAAGCTACTTTGGATATATATTTGAAGTCAACATCTGCTGTTAGATCTGCAAATCCTGGGTTTAAAAACACATCACTCTGAACTTGATGTTTAAAAAATCCCTGTAAGAAAATATTTAATATGAAAAAATACAATTTATTTGAGGAGCTCTTTTTTCTTTACTTTTAATTTTCTGAAACATGATATGTTACATTTTAAAGTGTTTTTATTTTAGGAGAACATCTGGCTGAACTAATTAAGATACTGGACAATAAACTGAGGTAAGAACTCTGCATTCTGTCATTGCATTGAGTTTGTTGCTATGACATATAATTATCCATGCTCTAATTCTACTATCTCTAAATATCTGTTCTAGAATAGTATGGTAGCCCCTAAAAGGAGTGGATGTATCATAAAATTGCTGAATTATCATTAGCTAACAGTTGTGAACTGAAATATTTTCTGGTGGGTCTGTAGAAAACAATGGGCAAAAAAATAGCTTTCATGTATTCCTCCTTTGTATAACTACAGAAAGATTGTTTTACAGTCCTCATCAATCAACCAAATAGAGATTACATGTTTATCTATCACAGCTACCTCAGTGATCTCTGCTGTTAAAAAAATTACCAGCAACAAATGGGTGCATGCAGTTAAGTTTCAGGCAAGTTTATTCTACCATAATGTCTAGTTGACCAAAGTCTTGTTAGTGAAATTTGGTAAATAGAAACTGTGTGGAAGCCTGTTGGAAGAAGCATTTCTATTCTTAGGTGATAAGCTTAATCCATTGCCCAGTTTAACACCGCCACTTGATAACTTGAGTTCACTTCTTTGCAAGCTAGGTGTTTAACCTAAGGATGACTTCCTCTCAACCATCTTTCGCCTTTCAGTAAGCACTTTCCTCAATCTAGTATTCTTTACCTCAGCTGTATCCCTTAACAAGTTTGTTAGAATATAGAAGATAAAAAACTCACTCTCAGAGTATCCATTTTTTCTCCATTGTGACCATAATCAGCAATCAATGCAAAGCCACCATTTTCTGCAATTCTGTGAGACAGGGTTTCAATAATTGCACCAGACTCAAAACTCATTTCAATATGGTCTCTGTTGTCATTTTCGTCAACCTGCAATAAAGAAAAGTTAATCAAGCACTTAATATTCTTTCTAATTTTGGCACAACACCAGTTATTTTAAAGGGAAGAGAAGTTAATTACATCAATCCCAACATGCAACAGCAACTTATTTTATCGACCCCAAAAGGATGGAAGGTAAAGTCAACCTCAGCAGAATTTGAACTCAGAATGTAAAGACAGACAAAATGCCACTAAACATTTTGCCTAGCATGCTAACAATTCTGCCAGCTCACTGTCTTAATCCAGCAGTTAATATTAAGATATGATAAAAGGTAGTGAGCTGGCAGAATCATTAACATGCTAGGTGAAATACTTAGCAGTATTTCATCCATTTTCCTGTTCTGAGTTCAAATTTCACTGAGGTCAACTTTGCCTTTCATCCTTAAAACTGAGTGCTTTATTGATATCCACCACAATTTTTTAATTCCTTTTCTCTTCTCACTATATATGTATAGATAACTTCTATGATGAAGTAAAGATAACATGTTATTTGTCTATCTCCTTAACTTCTTGGAGATTTTAGGAATAATTATACTAATGTGTCTATCTGTTCTAATTTAATTAAATTCTATGCAGCTGAGGATTGCTCTGAATTTTAAATTGATGTAATGATTGCATTGTTCAATTAAATGGAGTTGCATGAAGCGATCATACTGCATTACCTCTGGATATCCTTGTTGCTTATTTTGATTACACACACACACACACACACACACACACACACACATACATACATACATACATACAAACACACACATTTATATTTATGCATATCTTTTTGGGATAATATCAACCAGAAATTACAGGTGCAGGCATGTTTGTGTAGTTAAGAAGTTCATTTTGTAACTACTCGGCTTTGGCATCATGAGCAGATTCTTCTACCAACCCCTTTGATTAACCATTAACTTCTGAGTGGAATTTGACAGAGTGAAAAAGTGAAGTCATATGGAAATCTATCATATAAATACGATGAGCATGTTATGTGTGTGAGTGTGTGTTTATATGTGTGTGTGTGTGTGTGTGTGTGTGTGTGTGTATGTGTGTGTGTGTGTGTGTGTGTGTGTCTGTGCATGTTTGTCTGTGTCTGTGTGTGTTTATATTGGTTGCTAAGTGTCAATGAAGATTGTAAACATAATTGAAATATTGGGTGTTAAAATCATCTGAGTAACAAATACTTCCTTATCACATCAGAAATATTGTGAACTAGCGACCAGCATGTGGGAAACCTGTAACCAACAATGGTATCGTTCACAAACTGTGGTATACAATAAATAAATAGCTTTTGTTCCTAAAATAAAGCCTGATATTTTTATCTCTGATGTTTCTGAAATAAAATTAAACATTTTTTGTATTCGTTGGTTCCAAATCAAATAAAATCTATTTTAAGCCTTACAGAAAATGTTTGTGTGGCAGCGTGGCAAGAAGTTTGATTCCCCAATCACATGGTTCCAGGTTCAGTCCCACTGCATGGGGTACCTTGGGCAAGTGACTTTTACTATCACCTCAGACTGACTGTGAGTGGATTTGGTAGAAAGAAACATAAAGAAGACCATTGTGTGTGTGTGTGTGTGTGTGTGTGTGTGGGCATGAGTGTGTGTGGGCATGAGTGTGTGTGTGTATGTGGGCATACACGTCGTCATGACCCCCCACCACCACCACTGCTCTTAACAACTGGTGTTGCTGAAATAGTTTCCGTAACTTAGCAGCTCAGCAAAAGAGATCGACAGAATAAGTACCAGGCTTAAAAATGAAAAAAGAAGTACTGAAATTGATTCACATGACTAGACATTCTTCAAGGTGTTGCCCCAGAATGGCCACAGTCTAATGACTGAAATAAGTAAAAGACAAAAGATAAAAGATGTCATCTTTGTCAGAAATTCAAACATCAGAGATTAAAAATAGAAAATATTACAAAACTGGATTTAGAATGACAAATGAAATAAAAAAATATACTTACTTGGAAGCAAACCGAAGCAGGAGTAGGAGATTTTGAGACTGTGAATTTAAAATCATTTGGAGAAGATAAATCTAAATTTAAATCAACAAGAACCTCTCGCCATCCACGTTCTGTTTTCTGAAATGGAATAAATAGATATTCTAAATAATATTGGTTTTACAGTTTGGCACAAGGTTAACAACTTTGGGGTAGGGGTTAAGTCAATTAGAGTGACCCCAGTGCTCAACTGGTACTTATTCTATTGGCCCCCAAAAAGATAAAAGATAATGTCAACCTTGGTGGAATTTGAACTCAGAATGTAAAGACAGAGAAAATGTCACTAAGCATTTTCCCCAGCATGCTTATGATTTTGCCAGCTCACTGCCCTAATATTCTGACTAATATTGAATTCTATTGCTTATGTATACAACTTGTTGGTTCAAAAATATCTTTTTATTTTTCTTTTAAAAGTATTAGAACTGCAGAAGTGTACCTGCCAGGCAAGTGATTTGATCTGAGATCATGTGTTGAAACTGGAAGAATTACAACATGGAAGACACATATTAGCCTTGCAAAAACATGCAAAAATGGTTAACTTCACTCAAACATTTCTTATTTAGTGTCAAAAAAAAAACGAAAAATGTTGCACAAATACAATAAAAATAATAAATCAGGACATAACAACGGATGTCTTTCGACTAAGGACAAATTAAATTTGGCTGGCGTGTATGGAAATAATGCCTTACAGCAGGAATACAAGATTTCACAGGGAGGAATAACGATTTTGCATGCACAATGGCCGGCCAAGAAAGAAAGATCATGCTTGGCCGAACACCGGTCATGTGGGAAGAGAAGAGAGAAAGGTAGAAGCAGAGGGACAAAAGAATTAGGGAGGGGCAAGAAAAACGACAGGGACAGAGTGAAGTATATATATATATATATATATATATATATATATATATATATATATATAATATAATATAGGATAAATTCTTTATAAGAATTTATCAAGTAGTCAGCGTGAAAAAACCTCATAATGAAAAAATAACGAAAAATTTCGTAATGAATAAATTCATCGTTTCTCCATAGATATATTTAATTATATATAAAAAGGGCATTAACTGTGTATTAATGCCTCACGCTATCGAGGGACTAGTAGTTTTTTTACTTATTTAGTCCCTCGATAGCGTGAGGCATTAATACACAGTTAATGCCCTTTATATATATATATATATATATATATATATATATATATTATTCAGATATAGTTTATAAAAAGGTTAAATGAAAGTGCTTACACACTAGAAAAAAATGTATTCCCAAAAAAGGTTAGTAACACCCTCATAATAGATTTCATAACATTTTTTTTAAAAATCACCTGTACACTTCAAAAACTATTAAGTAATTCTCATAGACTTGATGGATGAGGAAAATGAAAGACTGATATTTTCAAAAATAAATACTCTTAGTGATATTTGTTGAACCCCAGTTACCTAGACACTTCTTTGTCACTCCCAATAATCTGAAATGAAATCAATTTTGGTAGCGTTCCAACTATGCACATAGAAACCATTTGTATTTTTAAGCAATACAACAGCTATAACTAAAAAGACTTGTCAATCTGCTTTATGGTCCCAGCAGACAAAATGGAAAAGGTGGTGCCACAGAGGACAGTGAAGGTGATGTGCTGGAACAGCCACTTCAACTCTCGGGGCTTGCACTTGCAGATAGCCACCTCCAGCTTGATAGCAATGAGTAGGGATATAGTGTGAGAACCAAGAATGTTGAAGGTTTCCACTGCCACAGGGTTCAACCACAAATCTGTCAAAGAGCATCTGATACTTTGATAGTTTTCCCCTCTTGGCCTGATGAGCAGCGAAGCTGCCTGGGCTGGCAGCCGAACATACCAGGTTGCTACTGGAGGTGTTGCAGCAAACGGAATCCCAGATAAAGGACCTTATCTGGGATGCCACGGGAAGATTGTCATGCTGTCTGACTTGAGCTGGGAAGGGAAGCCTGCAGTATCACTTATTGACCCCTTGTATATTTGTAACCAGCAACACTGCTATTCCCTAAACACAAAATAAATAAATAAATAAATAAATAAATAAAGTAAATGAATACCTGGAATTTATGAACAGGAAGTACATCAAAGAACTCATGTGCAATGTAACAAGTAAAATCAGAAGGAATGTCTTCTAATTTGTAATACCAATTCACAGGAATACTGAATTTGCTTATGCCATGATTATATGCTAAAGAATTGTTACTGTCCAATTTTGGTGTAGCTTTATTGGCAGAATCAGACAGCTGATGTGGCCCAACCAATTTCTCATATTGCAAACTACTCATTTTACTGCTAACTTCAACCAAGTTTAGAGTAACTACATCCTTCATTTGTGGAAACTGACAAAATACCTAGAAAATAAACATGAAATATTACTTAAAAAATGAGTAGAAAAAATTTGTAAAACACAAAGACAAAAATAACAAAAAAAAATATAAAGAAAAGCAAGCAAAAGAAAAAAGTAAAGAAAAATAAAGTGAAGTTTGACTTCGAAAGAAAATATGAAAAGGAGAAAGAAACCCATTGTTACCTCCAGAACCTCCACTTTATAGCCATTCTAGCTATTTCACTTTCATTCAACCACTTGTGCCATTTAGTGTACATGTAAGTGGTGGTGGTGGTGGGGGGGAGTATGTGCATATGAGAGAGAGAGAGATGAAAATAGAGGGTGAAATTGAGATTGTACAGAGAGAGAAAGAAAGAGGGATAGAGAGGAATAGGGAGAGTTTGTATGCATATGAGACTTGCAAAACAAATGTGTCTTAACCCTATCATTACCATTTTTCTGGTGAAATACACTGCCTTTTTTTCAGTTAATTTTGAAAATAATTTTAAAAATTATTAAAATAACTTTGAAATTATTCAACTGGGGTTAGAAACATAAATTAACATGATATTTTAATTTACATTTTTTTAAAATGGGAAGTTTGTATCATAGGACCAAGAGCAGTTTCAGGCGGGTTGGTATCCAAAGGGTTAATGTTAGTTTAGAAAAAATATAGAAAACTATTACAATAAAATTTCGAATAATATGTTTTTCAAAATGCTGAAGAGTTTAGTAATGATTCTCTGAAAGCTTAAATTATTTTAAAGCCTACCATGCAGTGTTTTCACCGGTGTTTCTCAACTGGGGATTCCCGGAGTCCAAGGGTTCCGCAAAAAGTACCTCGGGGTTCCACAGGAAAGAGTGAGATAAGCTAATACTAATTTCATGATTGTAATATTACTATACATGCACAACATATTATTGATTATTGTAATATTGCAATATAGACATCATCCTATTATGTTATCAAAAGAATATAGCAACCATTGGGGGTATATTAAATGATGTCTGCAATTTATGGAAACCCTATATATATATATATATATATATATATATATATGATATTTACCATGTGAACTATGATGAAAAAATATGAGAAAGATATAGTATATATTTCTTCTTTTTTTTGTGCAGGGTTCCTTGAGACATGTAATTTATTTTAAGGGTTACGCAAGGGCGAAAAGGTTGAGAAATACTGGTTCCCACTATAGCAGGAATCAGTTAAACGTCATCTCTGCCAGATTCCCAGTAAAGCAGTAATGAACAACACACTTAGAAAAAGAAGGTACAATTGGTTCTGTCCATTAGTTTGCCTGTAATTGTAAGTCGTGACCTGTATATGCAACTATTTAATTTTTGGCCAGAAGGCCACATGGAGGTCCAGGTCTGAGAGGGTTAAAAGCTCACAAACTGCAATTTTCAAAAACCACTGTGGTAAGGTATGGTTTGAGAGAAATTAGGCTGCTATTTCTAGTAGATTGAGCAATCACAGAAAAGCTCCTCCTTATACTCATGTTGTAATTAACAGATGAGATTATGAAGGAATTAAGCTGCATGGAGGAAGAGTATTGTAAACTTCACTAACATGGAAATGTGGGTACAAGATCAACAAGCCAAACCAACATGGAATTCTCCATGCTAGAAATGGTAGAAAATCTCCCTCAAATCCTAGATACACATATCCCTTGGATTTAAGGCTGACCCAAGATTAAACAATGATATCATTATCATTATCATCACTATCAACAACATCAGCATTATTGTAAGCAACAACAATAATGCATAGTTTATTTGAAAAGAAAACTGATATTTCAAAAGATTTTTTTTATCTGAGTACTTCCTTTCAGGGGAAGAAATTTGAATTCCAGACTTTATTGGTACATTTGAATAACAGCTTCCAAAACTGGTGGAGAGAAGGAGGGGTACATAAATGATAGTGACAAAAATATTATTCCGTCAATTACTCATGCTTTTTTTCCCATGCTTAGTAATGTCTGTGTTGTCTCTTCCTGACAAACAGACACAGGCTTATGTACATACTTATGCATACATGACTCACAGTCACTGCCAATTACTATCTGAATGCTTTATGCACCTTTTGTCACGTACACCTGTCATCCGATTGCCACTGTGTGCTTACATGTAAATAGTCACACAAACATTTTTCTAGCTGATAATATACATGGGCTCATAACAAATATGTAAATTTTATTATGGCCTACGGCCTTTTCATTCAACATCATCACCATCATCAACATCGTTACAATGATATTCCTTGTATGATGAGGCTGCTCTTTCACACCTGTCTCATGGTGTCAGGACAAAACCAAACACACACATATATCTGTATACATTCATTGTCATATATACATACATACACATGTGTGTGTATATATGTGTGTGTGTGTGGATGTATATATATATATATATATATATATATACACACATTTATTATACACACACACATACACACACACACACACATACACATACACACAAACACAGGCATGGCTGTATGGTAAGAAGCTTGCTTCACAACCACGTAGTTCCACGTTCAGTCCCACTGTGTGGCACCTTGGGCATGTGTTTTCTATTATAGCCCTGGGCTGACCAAAGCCTTGTGGCTGGATTTGCTAAAGGAAAACTGAAAGAAGCCTGTCGTGTATGTATGTATGTTGAACTGTTAATCCCAGAAAAGATTTTTTTCTCTCTTTTTAAATTCTCTCTCCTTTTCTTTCCTCTTAATCCTTTCTATCAAAGAGCATAGGCTTGAAATGTAAAAGACTTTTCCATTCTTCCTGAGCATTAAACTAATACACCTGCTTGTTGTTCCTTCACCTCTTTTCTTCTTTTGTTTTCAGTAAATTTGAACAACTATGTATGTATGTATATATATATGATATATATATGAACAGTGTCAACCCAAACATACAGTTCACAATGGAGTACAACCAAAAGGAGCTCCCATTCTTGGATATACTAATTAAAAAAGTAAACCTAAAAATAGAAACGGACATATTTTACAAAGCCACAGACGCCAAACAATATCTACTATTTGATTCATGCCACTCAAGACACACCAAGACAAATATCCCCTTCAACCTTGCAAGAAGGATATGCACAATAGTGTCAGAACAAAATACTAGAGACTACAGACTACAAGAACTCAAAAACACACTAATTGACAGACACTACCCAGTTCAACTCATAGAGGATGGAATCAGACGTGCATCACAGATTAACATAGAAAACTTAAGAAAAGTTAAACACAGCAACACACCTTCCCCGAAAATACTGCCATACATATCCACATACAACCCGAGAAACAAAGAAGCCTTCACCATCATCACCCAAAACATACCAATTCTACATAAGGACCCCAAATTAAAGGAAATTTTACACACACACAAAATCATTAAAAGCCACAAACAACCAAAATCACTGAAAAAGATCCTCACAAAGGCAAAATTATTTTCCAAAATAACAGATGCGAAAGTAAAAAGATGTGGTCGACCAAATTGTGCAACATGCCCAAACATTCTAGAAGGTTCAGAATTCCTCTTCAAAGAGGGACACAAATTCAAAGTTAAATCTAACTTTACTTGTGCCTCAGAAAACCTTATTTATGTAATGAGATGCTCGGGCTGCCACGAGAACTACATAGGGTCCACAGGATTATCGCTCAGACGCAGATGCACTCTGCATCGACAGCAGATTGCATGCCCAGAATACCGAATGATACCTTTTAGTGAACATATTGAGAAATGCGCAAAAACAAATGCTACCACAATTTATAATCTTTCCTTTCTATCAATGTGCCATTAGAACACCAACACAGATTAGATTAAATAAGGAAACCTTTTTCATTCAAAAATACAAACCCAAACTTAACCATTGCTAACACATTTAAATAAGGAAATTCATCACCCCACTGAGAAAAGGGGAAAAAAATATAGAACAAAACCATGGTAAATTAATCAAATTCTACCACCTCCTAGATTTCGATTATCTGCCCTATACCGGAAGAAATCCCTAATTACCTCCCCCTATCTAGAACTCTTCTTTTCAGACTGGAGCGAACACGTTACAATGAAGTAGAGAAATTTGAAAAGACAACACGAAACCGGTTATTTCTCAAAATACAATGTTTATATACCAAAAAGATTTTATAACATTTTTTTGACATAATTTAAATATATACTTTAACCATGTAACACAAGCCTTCTGTAGTTTTTTCACTCTTATTATCTTTTATATATATATATATATATATATATATATATAAATGTAAGATCTAGGAATCGAGGTATAGGAAGAAAGTTAGCTTCAAGCAATCGATAGTAAAAATATAAAAAAACAGTGCTTCAACTCTGTGTGAGTATATCTGTGTCCATGTGAAAAGGGGGAATGTGAATGTTTGTGTGTGTGTGTGTGTGTGTATGTGTGTGTTTGTGTAAAATGTATTCATATATTTGAGTGGGTGTATATGTGTTTGTGTAAGTTTATTTAGAAAGATCCGTAAAATTAGAATTACAGACACATGCGCATTTACACCAGACTGGAGCCTGGTGTTGCCATCTGGTTTCACCAGTCCTCAGTCAAGTCGTCCAACCCATGCTAGCATGGAAAGCGGACGTTAAACGATGATGATGATGATGATGATTTATATATAAAGTCACACTTAAAAAGGAAGGAAGCGGGCTGTGACAAAGTATAGAAATTCGCATTTGCTACAGACTGTGTTACTCATACATATGAATTTATACATATGCACATACACACACACACACACACACACACACACACACACAGAACTCAAACACTGTTTGATGATTTTTTCACCATTTTGTACCCTTTTTACATATAAAATACTACAATTAGCTGTAATTTTTTATGCCAGAGGGTCAGCTACTAAATAACAACAGATGAATAATTTATGAATTCACTACACCTGTTACCAATTAATTTTTATTGATTTATAGAGACATGACATCATTAGAAAAAACCATTTTCATCAGGTGTATACAAGAACCACAATATTCAAAATCATTCAAAAGCTAACAGCTTGTGTCATTTCATGATTCTATGACCCTAGCTGATCACAGGATGAATTTGTTAGTTCAGTTTCTCCTATGATACTACCAAACTGGACTAACAAATTCATTCTATGATTAGCTAGGGTCATAAAATTGTTGGAAACAGCTGTAGTGAATTGACACATTATCTATCTGTTTTTAGTTAATTATGTATCTACATATATAAAATTGAATTTCTGTTTGTTTGTTTTGTTTGTTTCTGTGTCAAAATGAAAGTAAAGACAGCAAATCTGCAGAAGTATCTCACCCTGGTTCAGATTCAAATTGAATCTTTTAATTTTTCTTGCACATACAGCCTATTCAAATTTCAAAAGGAACTGCGACAATGGGTGTTCCACTTGACCTGTGGCCTTTTCAGTGCCATTGCCAGTTTATTCACATAATGAGTGACCTGGATTCAGTAAAGCCATTGTTCTATATGATAGTGTCTGTTTGTCCATCAAAATGAAAGTAAAGACAGCAAAAACTGTAGGAGTTGTCTCACCCGGGTTCAGATTCGAAACTGAATCTTCAAATTCTCCTGGGGCATATGGCCCATTCAGACATTAAAAGGAACCCTAACAAATGGCCTTTTCAGTGCTATCACAGAGTCACCTGGATTCAGTAACATAGCTCTTTTTCTAGCTTGTCGGTTCAGATATAAATATACAAACATCTTTGAGATAGGCAGAAAGAATCTGACAGCAAAGCAAGACACACTACACACACATGTGGAGAAGCATGATCTTCAAACATTGGGCCTCACGGAGGCAATGACAAGTGACTGAGACCTTTAGCAATATTCTGTGCTTGAGAAGACCTGTCAAGCCAAGTGAAATCATAATTGTGGGCAATGCTGACGTTATATAAATGGCACATAAAAAGCACCCACTACATTAGTGGTTGGCATGAGGAAGGGCATTCAGCTGTTGAAACTATGCCAAATAAGATTGGAACCTGGTGCGGCTCCCAGCTTACCAGTTTTCAGTCAAACCATCCATCCCATGCCAGCCTGGAAAATGGATGTTAAATGATCATGATGATGATGGATATATATATATATATATATATATATATATATATATATCCATCATTCATTCATTAATACTGATCTCCATCCATACTTTCAATGATCACCCATCTACCCCTACAGTGCCTCCACACTACAGGGGTTGGACAAAATAATGGAAACACCTAGCATCATAGCATCATAATTTTGAAATTTCTATAAAACCGTCAAAGGCTTGTTTATTTTTATGCTTTTTGATGTGGTTGGCGTTAGGAAGGGCATCCAGCTGTAGAAACTCTGCCAAATTTAGATTGGAGCCTGGTGTTGCCATCCGGTTTCACCAGTCCTCAGTCAAGTTGTCCAACCCATGCTAGCATGGAAAGCGGACGTTAAACGATGATGATGATGATGATGATGTCGCTTAATATGTTTTGCCAAAATTGCTGTTTCTCTTCAGATATCATCAGAAAAAGGTAATTAAAATTCATTAAAATGACAGATCTATCGGACTTTCAAAGAGGTCAAATTGTTGGTGCTCATATGGCAAGTGCTAGTGTAACAAAAAGAGCCAAAATGTTTAGTGTATCAAGAAGTAATGTCTCGAAAGTAATGACAGCCTTTGAGAAAGAGGGAAAAACCTCCTCATTGAAACAAAACTCCAGAAGAAAACCAAATCTTTCAGATAGGGACTGTCGGACTCTTACATGAATTGTTAGAAAGGATCACAAAAATACAGCTCCCAAAATTACTGCAGAGCTTAATAACCACCTTGTGAACCCAGTTTCCATAAAAACTGTTTGCTGAGAGCTACACAAAGCTGGATTTCACAGGAAGGCTGCAATCAGAAAACCACTACTTTCAAAAATAAATATTGCAAAGCATTTAGAGTGGAGTAAAAACCTACAGAATTGGTCCCTAGAGCAGTGGAAGAAAGTTATTTTCTCGGACAAGTCATCCTTTACCTTATTTCCAACCACCGGCTGAATATATGTGTGGAGACCGCCAAAAGAAACATCAGACTGCCTTTTTCCAACTGTTATACATGGAGGAGGATCTGTAGTGATCAGGGGGGGGGGGGGGGCTATATCATGGAAATCCACCAGCCCAATGGTTTCTCTTCATGGCAGAATTAACAGTCAACACTATTTAAGGATCTTATCTGATCAAATTCATCCTATGGTTGCAGAACTGTTTCCGAAGGCAATTGCAATCTTTCAGGATGATAATGCACCAATTCACACTGCTAAAGTTGTTACTGAATGGCATGAGGAACATTCTAGTGAAGTTGAACATCTTATCAAGCCACCACAGTCCCCAGATCTCAATGTTATTGAACATTTATGGTGTATTTTAGAAAAACAAGTAAGGAGTCAATATCCTCCACCATCATCACTACAAGAACTGGAGACTAGTTTAGCTGAAGAATGGACAAAAATTCCTTTGGAAACAATTCAAACTTTGTACAAGTCCATACTTCATAGAATTCAAACTGTAATTACTGCTAAAGGCAGTTCTACTCCATATTAAAATAAATTTATTTGAAATTTTAAGGTGTTTCCATTATTTTGTCCAACCCCTGTATCTCCCTCCCCTATCGTCATACATCCCACCCTCTGCATACATTGTGCCTGCACCTCTCTCCCTTCCCCATTCACTCTAGCAACCTCTCCAACAGCATGACATTTCTCTTTTGTCCACCCTACTTTTTGCTGCCCAGTACTATCAGGCATCTACTACCCCATCCACTCCTGCCCCACTCATTTCCTACACACCTAGTACCTTGAAGGTCTACTCTGATGCCTCATCACCACTTATATCACTTTCCAGCTCCACTGCTTCAAACCTCTCTTCTAAAATGTGAGAATTCACGTACTTCCTCTTCAGCAAGAAACCTGCTTTGCTCCAGCCCTTTCCTCTCATACTTTACTCCTCTCTACCCACTCCTAGTATAAAGTTTTCAGTACAACATTCTGTTTTATTACATCAATAGTGACAGGTTTTATCTATGCACGCTGCTGGCATGGAGACATGCTACTGACAAAGTAGAAACGCACATCTAGCATTCACACCACCACTACTGAACAATTTATGATATATACTTGTTGAAAGATGATTTATAATATATGCTTGTGAAGGCAAGTGACCTAGTGGTTAGTGCTGCACTCATGATCACCAGATCATGGGTTCAATTCCTAGATCAGGTGGCATGTTGTGTTCTTGAGTAAAACGCTTCATTTCACATTGCTCTAGTGCTGTGTGGGGACCAGCATGTCAAAGAATAGACCCAACATTTCCTCTGTATGTCATAAAAGGTAACTTAACCTGTTAGTATTCAGATTATGCCTATCAAATATAATGTCTGTTTATTTATATTGTTTTGAATTAATCACATATTATCTCGTAGCTCTGAGGTTTCAACGATATAATCGTTTAGTTTCACAATGACATTGTAGGACTGGGGCAAGGGGCTAGGTCTGGCCTGTTTCAACATCAAACAGATTAAATATTTTGGCCAGATATGGCCAGTTTCAATGCTAAAGGGTTAAAGAGGTCAAGGTAGGAATTGCACTCTGATTTCGTAAAACCCTCACCAGCAATGACTACCTAAACAGGCCCATGGGTTGGAGGGTTGTCGCCTGAGTGGTGCAAAGCTGTCATCTGCCAAGAGTAGGGAATCACCAACAAATGGTGGATGCAGTGATGCACTGCTACAGTGCATACCCCCATAATATTACTACTACTAGTTGATCACAGTCACCTTTTGATACATGCATTTGTTGATCACAGCCAAAAGAGCTACCATACAATATCAGTTTTCAGTTTAAACAGCTGTAAATAAGTCTAATAGATATTATATTCCAAATGAATAAACACATGAATAGATAAAATATTAGGCTAGAAAAAAAAACATATGGCCACTCAGAAATAGTAATTCTTATTTATTGATTAGGGCATAAAAAAAAGCTATTAAAGTTTCTTCCCCCAACATATCTGAAAATAATAATTTTTCTTTTAATATATTTTTTACTGCTGGGGGTAATTGAAAGACTTATTTAGGCCAATATAAACACACACACACACACACACACACACCACACACACACGCACACACACATACACACACATATATACATATATATACAAACACATGCAAGCACGCATGCATACTCACATACACACATACAGTAGTGGGAGGGAGGGAGAACTGGTAGCAGCAAAAATAAACAAATGA
This sequence comes from Octopus bimaculoides, assembly GCF_046866305.1. Classification (NCBI taxonomy): domain Eukaryota; kingdom Metazoa; phylum Mollusca; class Cephalopoda; order Octopoda; family Octopodidae; genus Octopus; species Octopus bimaculoides. The sequence continues at coordinate 115,295,402 of NC_142933.1, read as the reverse complement.
ATGCTTAAGGCATGTACATAATGGATGTTTAGGAAACACTTAAGCTGATGGACATAGGCAATATATCTAAGTAGTGGCACAGGTGTATATTGTAACACACACACATACACACACACATATGGAGGAACACAGACATATGTAGGAGGGCAATGAGAGAGAGAAAGAGATAATAAATGTATTTTATTCTGTCAAGATAAATAGATTTCTATATCTTGCATACATAAAATATCAAAAAGCAAATACCTACCCTCAGCAAGTCATAAGCTAATGTACCTCGACCAGGTCCAAGTTCAACAACCTGCATCTTGGAAGGTTTACCACATTGCATCCACTCATTTACACACCAGACACCTAACAACTAGACAATATAAAAATACAATATCAAATAATATAAACCAAATATCAATTATCACTGAAAAAAAAAATATAAATAAAACATATTTGATTATGGCCAATATATGTGCCATTAATTAGAAGTAATACGTAATTAGTTTTGTATAATTCCTAGGTTACTTTATAAGGAAATTAAATCTAACTATTCAGCAATTGAGTAGAACATTATTTTATCGATCTTGGAATGATGAAAGGCAAAGAAGACCTTGGTGAGAATTAAATCTCAGAAAGTAAAGGGCTATTACAGGCATAAGCAACCTTTTTCCATGTGCAGGCGGGAAGATGTTTTCTCACCAGAGTCGCAGGCCAGAGCCCTAACTATAGACTTACAAAATATGTATACAAGTGCTTATACAAGTATTTGTTTGATAATATAAAAAGGATATTAAAATAAGAGTAAGAGCAAAACAATTTATTAATATAAAACAAATGTAGTTGAATCAGTGAAATAATTTATTCATTCTCATAGGGAGAAAATAGCCATGTAACATTATTCTAATGGGATATTTGGGGTTGATGTTTCTTCACCAACATCTCGATGTTTGAAGAAATGCTAGAGGTGGCTACTCTCAAGTTATTTTCAAAATGGTTATCAGTTATTCTTGATCTTGCTTTGGATTTAGTAGATTTCATTTTTGAGAATAGCTTCTCACATTTATAGTGTTCCCAAAGAGTGACATTTTCTTTCTAACAAAATCCAAGATCAAGGGGAAATTTTCTCTAGGTAGGCTTTTATAAAATTCTATTAGTGAATGATCTCTCATTTCCCGTTTTAAATCTTCATTCCCTTGGAGTTCAATTAATTCCATCTGTAATTCCTCGGGAGCTTGCTCTGCTACTAGGAACTCAAAGGAGGTTGGTCATCTTCAGTTTCAGTTTTCTTCCTCAACTTTGCACTATAAACGGCCCTCCAAGGAATACTAGACTCTTAATGGCATCACTCTCAGAGTCATTGGGGCACACAAGCTCTCTACCATTACAATGAGAGAGATCATCAGAGAGAAGAACAAACAATAATGAAAATCAAAAATGATTACTTCTCCAAATATCTGACTGATTTCAGGTGATGTAATGAAATCTCCAGCCACTCCAAAAACATCCTTATGCATGTAGTAACCCTGAAAGAAAGATGTATATATATATATATATATAGCAATATATATAAACTACTGGTGTATTAAGAGTCTTTTGAGTCAATGTTATACTGTACTAGAGAACAAATCTTATAGATCTTTAACCAACATAAGTAAACAACATGACTGTATATATAACATCTTCAAGAATAGAAAAGGTGGGATCAGCCAAAATAGTTCCAATCCTGTGTTGGGATTTCATTTTGACACCTTACTCGTCCATCGGGTCTGTGTTGACCTGCTTTACTACAGACTTTTCTTATACATAATTAGTAATTTTTAACTACAGATGTTTTTCAAATATTGTGTCTGTAAATTTTTGTAACTATATATATGTACATATATACATAGAGAGAGAGGAAGGGGGAGGAGGAGAGGGGAGGGGAGAGCGAGAAAGGAAGAGGGAGATTTCATAATACAATTATAATGTTCAAGCAAAATACTGTCAATGTACCAATTAATTCATTAATCACACTAACTACTTTGTAGAATGTGTTTTATACACACACACACACAATAAGAAAAGATGAATAAGGGATTAGTTGTTTAATGTTTGTGAGTTGGAAGATAGTGTCTTAACATTTTGGACAATAGGTCCCACATCAAAAAAGAAGATTCATAGGCAGAACAAGGGAGAGTAAAAAAAGTAAGCATATAAAAGAAAGATAATCACAAACTTAGAAAACATTAATGATAATAAAAAAAGATAACAATAACAATAGAAGAAAGAACAGTAGGGGAGGTGCTGGAGAAAGGTGAGTGGTTAGAAATAAGAGGGTAATGCTCTCCTATAAGAGGTTGAAAGGTAAGAAGGGAGGAAGGGGCATGTGTCAGAGTGTATCTAAGTCTAGAAGAATAAAAGGGAAGGCACACGCATACGTGTGTGTGTGTGTGTGTGTGTGTGTGTGTGTGTGTGTGTGTGTGTGTGTGTGTGTGTGTGTGTGTGCGTGCGTGTGTTGGTATGCTGTATATATCTGTATAGATGTCTGCAAATGTAGAAGTATGGTGGCATTGGACAATAGAGATGGGGAGCGTTGGTGTGTGTAATTATAAAGGTGGATAGTGTGAAAGGGTGCATGGGAGGGTATGAGAATAAGGGTACAATAAAGGTGTGAAAGAAGCACATAGGATAGTGAGAGCAAGGGGGAAGGTGTTATCTCTGTGTGTGAAAGTGTATAAACAAAAGCTTCTAGGAATGAAACACCTTTTTCTTTTCAGACATGCAACAGTGAAACATTTGAAAATGGGAGAGTTTGAAAAGATTGAATTGAATTTGGGGATGAAAAGAAAAGTCCAATAAATCAGTTAAAAGGGTCCAGGAAGAGGATACAATCCAAGAAGAAAATAGATGCCAGGAGGTGAAAATTTAAATGAGCTTATATACATGTTACCAGGTCAAAAAGTTAAGATATTGTCTTCCAACTCACAAGCATTAAACTATTACCTTATTTATCAAACTCTATTCTTCTTGAGTTATTCATATGATTATCAAGTGTGTGTGTAACACATTCTAGGCAGCTAGTTTGATTAATAAATTGCTGATATACATAAATTAACAGTGTTTTATTTCAATGTTATATGGTATTCCAAAACATACCTGTACAATTTTAGCCAACACTGTATAGATAGATGTAAACGCCTTGTCTGTATATACAATATCTTCATGGACAGAAACAGAAGGAGCTGAGTTAGTGACATGGTGTTTACATCTGTTCATATGTATAGATAACAGAAATTTGTGAATATATTCTATAGTCCAGTATAGCATAGCTACATGTATACGTATATGGCACGTAAAAGCACCCACTACACTCTCTGAGTGGTTGGCGTTAGGAAGGGCATCCAGCTGTAGAAACTCTGCCAAATCAGATTGGAGCCTGGTGTAGCCATCTGGTTTCACCAGTCCTCAGTCAAATCGTCCAACCCATGCTAGCATGGAAAGCGGACGTTAAACGATGACGATGATGATGATAATGATATACATTTGTTACATAAGAGCCTAGAATCAAGAGGTCTAAAAGTAAACTTATATGACAGAATATACAGTTCTGCAACCATCTGATAAGAGACCCCTACCCATTATCCAGAAAAGAAGTGTGTAAAGCCCCTGCACTATGTAAACTATGGATACACAGCAGATGCACTGAAATCACAGACAAGATGACAATAAAGGACTTTGTGTGTTGCAACAGCAGTTAGATTAATTAGTAGTGACATCATCATCATCATCATTCAATGTCCATTTTCCATGCTGGCATGGGTTAGACAGCTTGACTGGAACTGGTAAGCCAGAGAGCTGCATCAGGCTCTAATTTGTTTTTGCTTCTATGGCTGGATGCCCTTCCTAACACCAACTATTCCATTAAGTGTACTGGGTGTTTCTTACGAGTCACCAGCATGGGTGCCTTTTACACGTTACCAGCACAGAAGCCTTTTATGTGTCACTGGCACATGTGCCTCTTAATGTGTCACCAGCATGAGTGCCATTCACATGTCACCAGCCCTGGCCACAACTACAATTTCACTAAGCTTGATGTGTATTCTCAAGCACAGCAAATCACCTTTTTCAAATGTGTAGGTTTGTTAGCAGTGATTGATGGCTTCTATCACTTACATTACTTAATACGCAGTGGAGATAGCTGCTGTGAAAATATAGCAGCTAGATTGGAAAATGTTCAGGGAAGTGATATCTCTGTTGGCAACATTTGTGCATGAAGTGTGATAATGCATGGGAACAAAAAACACTGGCACTGACTGAGAAGATGTGCAAAGGCTGGAAATAACTGAGGTGGACACTCTCCACAAGATGAGTAATGTTAACACATACAAACAACAGCTTACAGATAAATCAAGAGAAAAAACAAGAGGTATAAGCAGGATTAGCTGTGACGTGCAAGAGGGAAGACCTTACTCATATAGACATGTGATGTATATTAAAGATTAAATTTTGGTGAAGAAGTGCAAAGTAATCCAAGTGGAAGGAGCTTGTAGTAGAGAGGAAGACGAAGGGGGACATACAAAGGAGTGTCAAAAGCTGATCTCAAGATAAAGGAGACGATAAGGGGCCACAAATGGTGAAATGCTGTGCTAACTGAAGGATGTATGAGAAAATGGATGTTAAAGGGTGAGGATGATGATAATAATGATAATGATGTGTATTGTATATGTACAAATATATATATGAGCATATACATGTGTGCGTGTTCATCAGAGAGATAGAGAGAGAGAATGAGAATGAAAGAGAAAAAGAAAAGGAAGAAGAGGAGAAAATTCCTTTCCAAGTTTCAGTTTTAATAAACCTTCAATTATAAACTGAAAATTTTCCAAATGCAAGACCAAGGCCATTATGACATGCACAGAAAGGACATGAATAGGGGCAACTATTTAGGTCTTCTAACCAGGAAATTTCTCATAATTGTTGAGATTGCAAGTGTCCCATTATAAGAGTTACTTTAATGTACACGTCAATGATGTTGCTATCAAAGGTTGTTCATTCTGTATTCTGATATGTGTCAATATGTTTTATAAAAATAGGGCAAGTTAATATCCTGTTAGCTGGAAGGACTATACTTTTAGATGAAGTTGGTAAATTCCTCATTGTAGATAAAAGCATTTATGAGTGTTGGCATGTCTAACTTCTTTAATTTTAAAACTACACAGTCCCAACATCAATTCCACTGTGCAACATCTTGTTCAGAAGAGAGAGTTTAAACCCATTACAGTCAGAATAAAAGAACATAAACTGCAATGATTTGTTATTGACTCATAAATCATTGCTTTTACTCCTAGTCGACAGTTTATGTATATTTTGCAGGAAAAAGATGAATTATGCTCTTAAAAACTATTATTGATTATTTTTAATAACTTGACCCTTGTTACTATTTTATTAATAATAAAATAATATTTTTCTGAATTTTAAATACAACTTGTTAAATGGAAGGTTGAAGAGCATTGTGAGATACTTTCACTCCATTTCAAAAGAACTATTTTACATACCATTAAACCAAGGTAGAAAAGTAAACCAACACACAAAACATTCCCTAAATACCAAAACATGAAAAATATACTCACCGATGTAGGATGAGTTAACACTGTTCGCATGTAATCTGCTACGGTAATGGGACCACTGAGAGAGATTTTTGCTTTCAAGTAATTAGACAAATCCTTTGAGGTCTCAGTTGTGGATAAACACCGATAAGAAAATGGCAATATCTTAGAAGCACGTGAAACTATTAGAAATTTAAAAAATAATAAAACAGTTTGTCAACATACATTTATCCATTATATTTTCAAAAAATAAAATCATGTTAAAATATTTTTATTTATTACATAATGTAATCAAAATGTTTGGTTATTTGTTTTTGGTTTGAGTTTTGTATGGTTGGATAAAATGAAAAATACATTCAATATACTAAAATATTCTCCTCCCAAATACTTCTCCTTGGTAGTGGGATCTTTTTCCCTTTAATTTTCTTCTGTTCTTTTATGCCTGGCAAATTTTCATGGCAACCTCACTAGTGCTGGTGCCATGAAAAAAAGCACCCAGTACACTCTGTAAAGTGGTTGGTGTTAGGATAGGTTTCAAACTGTAGAAACCATGCCAAAGATAACAGTAGAGCTTGACGCAGCCCTGCAGCTCATTGGTTCCCAGTTAAACCATCCAACCCATGCCAGAAAGGAAATCAGATATTAACACTTAGATAGTTTGTTGTGTCCTGTGATTTGACATTGATTTTTTTTTGTGTTCCAAGTGAGCATCATGAAATTTTACCATGTCCAACGATGACACTGATGAAAATATCCTTAACGAGTCTGATTTCTCCCAGCCTATCAGTGAATCTGGCACTGAAACTGGTGAAAACAACTAGGAAAGTAATGGAGAAGATCAAAATTACGATGGTGATGGTAATGTTGTGAACTCTTTGTTTAGGATTAGGGATATTGAATTAGATGGCTCATTTGAATAAATGCTGAGGTTTCAGTTTGATTCATAAAGGTTGTATTAGTTCATTGAATTTCCTACAAGAATATATATAGTTTTATATCTATAAAGTAATTACTTTATTTCTTATAATTTTTTTTGAAAAATAATTGCACGCTATGAAAAGGGCTCTGTCTTCTTGGCACTAAAACTCCAAATGAGGCTCCATCTTCAAAGGGTTAAATGATGATGATGCTGATGAATAAACATTTTATCAGTGATATAACATAAATGATCTATTGATAGAGATATGAGTGGATGTTATTTAGCCCAAGGTCAATTCTGATATAGCAGACCTATGATGAAAGGTGTTCTGGCCAAGACCATCTCATCATGGTCTGGATAAGCATAGCAGGGTCCATTCTATTGCAAGTATTCAGAAAAAGTCTTCAGGGTAAGGGTAACTTCCTTCTTACCTTTCAGCAGTTTCAAAGGCTTAGCAAAGGATCAGATCCTTCCTCATGGCCTTCACAGGGTTGTCCTCATCACAGGTCTGTAAGAAGGGGCTTTATCTATGGCTTTCACAGGTTTGTAGGAAGAGGATGTACCCATTGCCTTCACAAATCTGTAAGAAATGGCTGTATCTATTGCATTCACAGACCAGCAAGAAGGAGCTTTATACACAGACCTCAAAGACTGTCTATGACCTGTGGAATTAATGCTATTAATGTCTTTCTAAACAGTTGCAAGTTGACAACTATAAGAAAAATATGTGCAGGCACAGATAAGAAGTTTGCTTCCAAAATAACATGATCTTGGGTTCAATCTCACTGCATGGTACCTTGTGCAAGTGTCTTTTATGATAGCCATGACCTGATCAAAAACTTGTGGGAGGATTCAGATGAAAATTGAAAGAAGCCCATCATGTCTGTCCATCTGTCTACCAGTTAGCTTGTCAATTTAGCTAGCTAGCTATCTATGTATGTGTGCCTTTGTGTTTGTGTTAGCCCCCTACCACTGCTTGATAACTGGTGTTGATTCGTATATGTCTCTGTAACTTGGCAGTTTGGCAAAAGTGACCAATAGAGTAAGTTCCGGGCATAAAAACAAGTACTGGGATCAATTTGTTCAAAACAACCTGTAAAAGCAGTGCCCCAGCATGACCGCAATGAAATGACTAAAACAAGTAAAAGACAATGTCAATTCATTTATAACTTATTTGAGTGAAGATTGGCAATGAGAAGGACATCCAGATATAGAAAATCCACCTCAACAAAAACGATCCGAATCATGCAAGCATAGACAAGTGGACGTTAAAATGATGATGATGATGATGACTGTATTATGTTTTATTTGGTTTGCAAGATTCCTGGTGTGAGCTTGCGTGATTCTACTGTATCTCAGAAGGGGGCATTATGACAATATTAAACACACACATTGGTTCTATTTCACTCATTTTTTTTTTTATTATTATACAGCAACCAAATTGATAGCATGCCAGGCAAAATGCTAAGCAGCATTTTGTCTGGCTTTACATCTGAGTTCAAATTCTGCTGAGGTTGACTTTGCCTTTCATCCTTTTGAGGTCAATGACATAAATACCAGTTGATCACTAGGGTCAATGTAATTGACTTACCCTCTCCTCCAAACTTGCTGGCCTTGTGTCGAAATTTGAAACCATTATTATGAGTCAACTAGTTAATCATTTCCCCAATTAAGTGATTGCTTGATTAATCATTCATTCAATCAATCAATCATCTAGATTCATCAGAATTCTTTTGTTGGCATTCGCAACCTCATCAGTGACATACCCTCTCTACTTCAGCTCTCCTAGATATTGTAATATGTTTGTTAAGACAAAATAAGAGCTCGTCTTTGTGGATCTTTCTCTTCTTTCTAAATAATTGTACTTAAGTAATCATATATGATTGATTTAACATATACAAAGCAACAACATTAAAATGTATCCCATTAAGCTAGATATTGGGCAAACCTGAGAAAATCTGAATTAAGAGAATCAATGTTGATTTTCATAGCTATCAGTGTAGTGTATAGCTGCAATTTTCATTGGTGTTTCAATGATTAGGTAATTTTCAGTAATATAGTTTACAAATGGCTTCAAGGGAGAGTAACTGTGGTTTGCGATATAGGCACAAAGCCAACAATTCTGAAAGGAGGGTTTAGTTGATATTGCTAACCCTAGCACTTGACTGTTACTGAAATTTCTGAACCTCAAAAGGATAAAAAACAAAGTTAACCTCAGTGGGATTTGAACTCAGAACATAAATAGCCAGCATTTTCCCCAATGCTCAAATGATTCTGCTAGCTTGACACCTTAAGGGAGAACAATGATCCAATGAATAAGCTTGTGACTCTATCTTTGAATTAGAAACAGAAACTTATAAATAAGAAAGTTATCAGCTTGTGCCTGGTGGCAAGAGTTTTTGTATGTAGAGTAAGGTATTTAAAAGCAAACTATTCTGTACACATGCAATGTTGTGGATGAACATACATTTTCTTTGAAATGTAAATTTGATGCAAATTCTAAATCAGAGGTCAGTGAACAGGGGTAAAAATGAAATTTTTGGGGGTAATGAGGACTCACTAGATATAAGTAAAATTATATAAAAAAATGTGTTCCTTGTTGCGACAGAAATTTTTCTTCTGGCATGAGGAGGCGATCAAAAAGTTGCTGCCTTTTACAACAACCTACTTTTGTGAAAAATGATCTTACATTCTGATGAACATAAAAACAAAGCAGATTAATTGACTGGACCCTGAAGACTGTATCCAAATTGCTCTGGCATCAAAATTCCCCAATTTTTATATAATTGTAACAAAAACAAAACATTATTTCACCAAAACCTGATTTGAAAAGGTTTCTAGAAAAATCCTTTATTTTATTGCATTTGTTTTATACTTTTTATAGTTATAATGTTATTTTCCATATAAATAGATTTAATAAACCTTTTGAATTCAAAGAATCTATGATTTTCTTCCTTTCAAATCAATGGGGTAACATCAGCATAAATTAATATATTTTGAGGTAATTGGTTAAAAAAAGTTCTCCATTCCCTGTTTTAAATCATCGTCAGTTGTTGCCAGGATGTACCTGAAAGTTGCAAGTCCTAAGGAGACTGTGACATGGTGGTTTATCCATCAACAATTCTGGAGTAATAATGTCTGTAGTGTAGGAATTAAAAGTGCTGCTACTAAACTAGTTAAGCATACAAGCATCAATAATTTCAAAGTATTTTAAAAATGACCGTGGAATCAGTACTAAAATTATCCATCATCAACATTAAATGCTCATTTACCAAACTTAGAAGTTTAACAGGATCTGACAAGTCACAGAGCTGGATCGAGCCTCAATAACAGCTATGCCATGGATTCTATGGCTAGATGCTTTTCCTAATGCCAACCACATTCTAGCATGTACTGGGTGCATTTTTTGTAGCATCAACAATGTAGTTTGTGAGATAAAGAAAAGGAAAAAGCTTCCTCTACTGAATTGGAATGCATTTGAGAGAGTGGGGTAGCTTTATGCCAGGATTTGAAGGCTAAAGCATGATAGAGGGACAAGTGCAGGTGTTTTGTTATAGAAGAGAAACATGGTTACTCAGTATTATGTGAGAGTGGAAGAGAGTAGCAGGAAGGGAGATAAAGTTGGTGGTGGTGGTGATGGAGTGCCAGAGCGCAATGCTGAAATTAAAAAGCTAACTTTTTATATTTTTACATACTGTATAATGTTAAACACTCTTATAAAATATATACTGGTCTTGTTATATGACTTTTACAGAATTTTCAGTCATATTGTTATTGTGTATCCTGCTCAATGTACAATGTATGTATTTCCAATATTACATACATATCAATTTTAACCCTACTTAACTCAGACAATCAACTGCAACAGATATCCTTTTATTCTGACTGGCACATTTTTATGAGAGTGTATTCTTGTGCCTTCCAACCTTTTAACGTGTTTAACATTCACATTATTCTGTCAAATATAACGCTTTTTTATTCAATTGTTTTATATTAACCATGCATTATCTCATAGCTTTGAGATTTTGATGATGTGATTGTTTATTTTTAGAATGATCTAGTAGGGTAGATATGAGAGGTCAGATCTAGCCAGTTTGAACATAAAACAAGTAGAATATTTTGGATGGATATGGCTAGATTAAATGCTAAAGTGTTAAAGAAAACAGTAAGTTTGTATTACTAAAAATAAACAAAACATAAATATACATTTTTTAGAAATTAAACAATGTAAATTTGTTGACTAGATCACATGTGAGAGAAAAGTAACTCAAAATAAGTAATTCATGTTAATCTTTATTCTATAAATGGGAAAATAGATAATACATTCTGATGTCAAACAATTTCATGACATGCCTGTATAACCTCAAGACACATTAGAGTGCTGTGAAACAGGTACTGTTTAATGGTTATGGACATCTATATATAACTTAATAGTTACATACAAATTTACTACTATTAAACATTCTATCAGAAATTCACAGACTAAAGAGGTCAGAGTATTTTTAAAATACTTGTTGCTATTAATGAACTTCAAATTATTTCCTGAATCAGTTTCATATTTTTCTTGAATACACCAACTATATATGATTTTATTGTGGCTGAGTGGTAAGAAATTTACTTCCCAACCATATGGTTCTGGGTCCAGTCCCATTGTGAGACACCTTAGGCAAATGTCTGTTATGGCACTTGGCCACCAAAGCCTTGTGAGTGGATCTGATAAATGGAAACTGAAGGAAGCCTAACACACACACACACACACATGAGTAAGCACATAAATGCAAAACAAAGTGGAAAAAGATAATACTCTAAGGTAGAGTAATATGCTTTTACTAAAGCTGCAAAATCTTCATAAAACTGTTACTCAGTGTTTTACTTCTATTCATTGGACATTTGTGATGTGTGTGTGTGTGTATGCATACATACATAGACAGGCAGGCAGATAAATAGCTAGGTCGTTAGTTGTGTGTGTATGTGTGTCTCTGTGTTCATCTCCCACCACTGTTTGCAACTGATGTTAGTCTGTTTATGGCATGGGTACTTTTACATGGCACCAGCCCCCATGAGCCTGCAAGACTAGGATCTCTCGGCTGAGACAGGGATGTAGAAGGACATGCCTGTATGCATGGACATCCACGATTTTACTTAGCTTCACATGTCTTTTCAAGCACATTAAACTGATACAGATAGTGCAGCCATCACACCCACAAATAGACATTCAAGATATTTCAAATTGTACATCTGCCAAATAAGCACATCTATAAAATAGCTGAGGCTGAATTCCCAAAACAGGATTTTGCCTCACCACAAAATCTGATCGTTGCTGCTGTTGTTTAGTCCCAGTCAGCTCTGACAGACTTATGATCAAAGATGTTCTCATATTGACCATTATCAGTTTAGAAGTATGCCTACAATTACTTTGTACATTTTGTCTTTTTATTTCTCAAGACAGTATGGTGTGATCTGACAGGGATTTGGTTGCTATTTCTAATATACTGATTGCACACATAGGTAAAGACCCCCTTTGGTTATGGATGATCATGGGATTGCACCTAGAAAGTTACCCTCTGAAGTACAAGTCCGAGTAAGATTGTTTATAGAAGACCAGCAGTTGCCCATGCATACTAGCCTCCTCTCTCCAAGGGAAAGGTAAATGCTGATACAGCTTGGCACCAGTGACTTCACAACTCATTTCTACAACTGAGTGAACAGGAGCAACATGAAATAAAGTGTCTTGCTCAAGAACACAACACACAGCCTGGTCTAGGAATCGAACTCACTACCTGATGATTGTGAGTCCAACACTCCAACTACTGAGCCATTCACCTTCACTGCACAGATACTGGCTCCAATGTAACAAAACTTCATAATGATTAACCTTTGTAACAATTGATGCTTTTATCTTTATTTATTCTATATCATGCATTTTGTCAAAAATGCCATAATTTATTATACATTTTGCAATGGGCTAGTCCCTGTTTACAGCATTTCCAACAGTGAGAGTGACAAAGAACTGTTTGAAGAAGTAGGTCCACTTTTTTGTCCATGTGTGTCTGAGAGAGAGAGAGAGAGAGAGACATACACACACACATTTGACTTTCACACAGTTTCCATCCACCAAACTTCAATCACAAGACCATGATAGAAGACACTTCTGCATGAAGTGAACCAAAAGACCATGATGGTGAACCAAAAGACCGTGAACCAAAGACCATGATAGAAGACACTTCCGCATGATGTCATAAAGTGGGATTGAAACTGGAATGACATAGTTGTGAAACAAATATCTTAACTTCACAGCCATATCTTTATCTACCCATACACTCAAGGTGATATTTATGTTCTTGCAGATTTACAGATCACACAGTCTATACAATCTCAAAATTGTCTCTAGCACCTTTGCAATACACTAAAAACATAGGTTAGGGTCCTTTAAAGGCTAACTAGCGTAAATCCTCGAGTATAATCCACACTTTTATCCCAAAATTTAAAGGTCAAAACTTCTAGTGTGTACTATATACGAGGTTAAAAATGAAAATATTTTCTAAGCAAAATTTTCTAAGTGATAAATATGTAAAGGCAATTTACTTAATATTTATTTTTCACTGACGTTATTACTGTTATTTCTTTATTTTCTGCAAAAAAAGTGCACAAAAAAGCTACACGTTTGCATTATGTTATATATACAATAAAAATAAAGGACATTACGGTATATACGTTTACAAACCAAGGATGTTATATAGACCTCATTGACTCAAGTTAGAGAAGGGGTGTGTATTATACACAAGGTTTAGGTTTCTCAGAGGTACAGTACCCTAAAAATCCCCTGCATATTATACTCAAAGGCAGACTATACTCGAGGATTTACGGTAAATAGTTATTAGGAGAGATACAAATTCCATCGTCACTATTTATTCAGTCCAATACAACAGACTTCTTCAAACATTTTCTCAAATATTATTTGAATCTTTTTATTTAAAGAAACCAGGTTGTTGCTTTTGTTCTCTAATCTCAGATCAATCTTGATCAAGCAGATTAAAAAGTATTTCATTTGTGACCACCCTGCCTTTTTTTTATAGACATAATATATCTTGGATCACATTTTAAAGTTACTAAAAATGCTAAACCACCACACAGTATGATTCATCATCGTTTAACGTCCGCTTTCCATGCTAGCATGGGTTGGACGATTTGACTGAGGACTGGTGAAACCGGATGGCAACACCAGGCTCCAGTCTAATTTGGCAGAGTTTCTACAGCTGGATGCCCTTCCTAACGCCAACCACTCAGAGAGTGTAGTGGGTGCTTTTACGTGTCACCCGCACGAAGACGGCCACGCTCGAAATGGTGTCTTTTATGTGCCACCCGCACAAGCCAGTCCAGGGGCACTGGCAACGATCTCGCTCGAAAATCCTACGGGAGCCAGTCAGGCGGTACTGAACCCCACATATTGTTGTATAGTGAAACTGTATACCTCTCCTGGTAAAAAGTGGTAGAAGACAGCCATAATAAATAGACCATTAGCCAGTAGTTGAGAGAGGGTCGAGAGTCAACAGTTCTAGTTGGTGTCTTGTAGAGCTATCAGCGATAGTAAAACAAAAGTTATTGTATTACTATTCTGGTTCAAAGAGATACAACGGTATCTGATGACAAGTAACTACTGTGGCTACTAGCGTAAAACAGCAACTACAGTACAACGGCAGTCACATCACACCAGTGGGAGGAACCCACTTTACAACACACATATAACATTTTAGCAATAACACAAAGACTAGGATTCCATCTGAGGATCTTTGATTAGTTACTGACCCACTTATAAGCTTTAGTAAGATCCACATTTGAGTACTGCTCACATCCATGGAATAGTGCTGCTGCACAAAACCTTCCTAGGTTGCATCTTTAAAAAGCTATTTGATTGATTGGCAAAGATTTACTAACAAACTGGACATACTGTCTCCTAGATGTGCTGCTTCATCTATTTTTTTTTTTGTACTACAACTGCAATGACTTCTGCTCTTCTGAGCTAACTAGCTACTTACCTTCGGCACTCAGAGTAATTCAACACATTTGCTTCTCCCATTCATCTCTCATCATTCTGTATCATATCCAACACTCTTGTTGTCTTTCCATTTTTGTGCTACTTTATGGCCTTGACAATCTCTCTTAGCATTGGAATCTCATCCAGTTGTGTTTTCTCTTTCTGTCATGGTATATGATGCATTGCTAAGTCATGGACCATATGGACAGTGCTGAGGAAAGTCAGCAAATATTCTGACCTCCAATTCAGGATGGATGCCTTATCTATGAAAATTTCCTAACCATTTGCATAGAGCAAGGGACTCTGAATATTCAAAGCCTCATAAAAATCCTCTGTAGTCACTGGTACCTGTGCAAAACAGAGTCCTTTTTGTGAGATTGGTCCACATTCTGAATCTCTTGAAAATAGTGCTAGAAATTTCTGCACACAAGGCATAAGGTTGCTTGCTTTTTGAGACAAGAGAGCCTAGGAAGGTGAGTCTAATGAGTGAATCTCTTCTCAACCAACATATTCTGGTCATTTTCATTGAACTAATCCTTATTTTTCTTTGTGGAAAATCTAGGTCTGCTTCAGAAGACTGCATTATGTTGTTTTCTAAGTTTTCCCTAAGCACTTTTGAAGCAGGATCTATAGGAGAGTTAGGATTTTCATGCTTTAATTGAAGATTCACCTTGAAGTTAACTTTCACTTCAGCAGACTGGAAGCTACCAGCTTGAAATGCTTTCCTCGAGACTCCTTTCTTTGGCTTGAGTTGGAAACAGAGACTCAGTTTGCAGTGGGAAGGATGTTGGTTCACACCACACTGAGCATCACTGAGGAGAATAAAATGTTTTAAAAATCTTTCTGGCACACCAAAATATAGCCCATGAGCTGCCAATGCTTGGACCAAGGATGCCTCCTGGCTGTCTTGATGTTGGAAAATGTTGTTGATGGTTGAGAATTGCTTCTCCACTCAAATTCTCCACCAGCCTACACCTACCTGCAACACCATCAATGAGGCATAGTTGAAGACAGTCCACCAGTTCAATTACTTGTAAGGCAAACTCTCCACTAGCCACAGTGACAATGAGAGACTGAAGACAAGCTACATACTAGTTGCGAGAGTTATTATAATAGTGAAAGAAGTGTGAGACCAAAAATCTATAGGGCATAATACTATTGTGTAATATTTGTGCCTTTTCTAGTGTTAGGGGTATAGGGGAGTGTGAGTCAACGAGTTTTTACAGCATGTGTGGGGAATTATTTACTAAGAGCAAATTGCGTAAAAGCAGGGGGACATGAACATCTACTGGTTCTTTTGCTGATGCAATTTGTACTGAGGAAGATAATGAATCATTAATTTTACTAATTCATAACTATGAAACTATTAAATTATTGTTTTGGCCATTAGGCTTAGACCGTTTTTATTCGCTTATTTATGTTCATAAAGGTTTTTAGAGAGTGAGAGGGCCGAAGAGTCAAAAACATGTCCCTATCTGTCGAGTCCCACAAAGAAAAGGCTAAAAATGTCATCGTGTACTTGAATTTTAAAAGAGTTCCTTTCCCCACTTTCTAAATCCGAAAGCAGTCTTGAAGCGAGGGCTTCCCTTTTGGTAACATAGTCGCTCAACTAGCTAGAAATAGAAGCCAAGTTTGCTTCAAAAGACACGCTATCTACAACTTACTTGAAGATATGTACATTAGATAATGTAGTCACAGATACGTATTGCACATGGGATGGTCAAAGTTGGAACGCCCTTGATCATAGATCACCCTAGTCAGGGATGACCTGGGGTTAAACAACATCAATGAAAGACTGGCACTCCGTCGGTTACGACGAGTGTTCCAGTTGGTCCGAACAACGGAACAGCTTGCTCGTGAAATTAACGTGCAAGTGACTGAGCACTCCACAAACATGCGTACCCTTAACGTAGTTCTCGGGGCGATTCAGCATGACACACAGTGTAAACAGGGATGATCCTTTCAATTACAAGCCATTTTTGCCAGCTGAGTGAACTGGAGTAACGTGAAACGAAGTGTCTTGCACAAGGACACGGCGCACCGCCAGGAATCGAACTGACGACCATACAAACATGAGCAGAATATCCTAACCACCTAAGCCATGCGTCTTCACAAACAACAGCAATAATCACTGGTGTACAAACACATTATTCTATCTCTTTTATCGTTACTTTTGCGGTTGCAGCCCCTCTGAACTGGCAAGGTTAACCCCACCTCTCGTTGCTCCAATTTGTGCCTTATTCACCAAATTTAGCATTCATTACTTTTCCCAGGCCTTCATATTCTCACAACTGGAACCGCTGCAATTTACACCCAAGTCATATTTTTCTACGGACATTATTACAGCGATTTCACCGATCTGAGAGAGAGAGCCGACAAAGGTTTTAAGTATCGATCTTTCTCCTCCAACATCTGAATGATAGACGGGACAATTAAATAACCTATATGCAGTTAGAAGTAACAGCTAAACTTGTTCCAAAACATACCCTACCGTCTTTACCAAAAAGAAGTGGGAGAAAAACAGATAATGTAGTTTTGTATGTATTATATTTGGTAAATTTTTTGATCGTAATTAACTATGGGGCTTAATAATAACAATAGCAAATGATAATAGTTAAAAACTGAATTCGTCAACAACGAAAACACGACGAGTTTCATCTTTACAAACTATCCTCCGATTTCATTTAACCATTATCTTATCATGATGGAGAAAACTAAAAGATGTGTAACTTAATAAAACGACAAAAATATTTAAATATCCATGCACGTGTTAGTACAAATTGTCAACTATTATAACCTAAACACAGGAAGTTGATAATTTCATTGTGAATATCTGGTATAAATATAATTCAATATACCTCGTAATAGTGACATATGAGGTGCTTTAAATAAATCCTTAATTCCAAGGAAATGTCTTTGTATAATGTTGTCAAATGACATCAAACAATTCCTTATCATATTTTCCCTCTTAATTGCCGAAATCCTTTCATAACATTGACCTTCGTTTCGGTGGCGTGCTTTAGGCCACGTACTCCTTAAACGATACATAAACCATACATTTAAACGAAAAAAATGCTATTTGCACATCTAAGTTAAGAATTCAAATATAATTAGCATATACGTCTTTATTTTTAATAATTGTAAATAATATTATTGCTTTGTAGTTCGTTAATTAAGAGTATTTTCAATGGAACTATTTTTCCTCTGCGTGAGATTTTCCGTTTGCTGTTGTCAGTTTGAAAGCTACTCAGATAAATAACAATCAACATGGTATTATTGAAAGGAGTTTTCTTGGCGTCGGAACCGTTTTTTCACTGATCTGAGGTGGAGAGAAAAAAAAAAACAAAATTTTATTGATTTGTCAAAATATTAATTGTCATCCTTGCAAACTATGAAGAATTATACTGTTCTAGTGAGCTGCTATCAGATATTTATTCTAATATATCTGATAGAACTTCCTAATGCAAAAGGTAATATTACCGGAAAAAATATTCAAGGAAAAAAAGATGCTGCCGAAGGATGCTTCTGCAAGGTAAAAAATAATTATCTTCAATTTATTTCTCCCACTTCTCACTCTGTTGACAATCATCACTTTTAATTTTTAAAAAGGATATTCCAGAAACCACTCAACGTGTTGCTGCTGTTTACTATTCTGTCATATCTGTTAACTTCAAGTTAGTCCTAATTGAGTAGATCAAAGGTATTCCAGCCACGACCATCTGGTCTCATTTTAAGACAACGTTATTAAACGTATCCTTTTCTATTTTAAGACAGCAGAGTATGAATTAAAGGAGACTTCACTGCCATTTCTAGCAGGTCCTGAGACCACTTAGAATAGAGATATTTAGAAGATGAGTGCCAAATTACCTTGTATCGATATATTTCTAAATTCTTCCTTAATAAACACGTTTTTACCAAAGTCTAAGGTAATACATTAAACTGAGTACTGAGTTCTAAATATGTGTGTATGTTTGTATGTGTATTAAAAGTAACAGCTAGCATCATTGTATTTTCGAGAGACCAATTGTTGATAGTTTATGTTTGCTATTAAAATTACATTTCTGCATATTGATAGGAAACATATGGTTCGGGGACTCATCGTTTCCGATACTAATCGCTTATGGAAAGCTCAAATCTATACTTAGCATTAAATATCATTTGATTATACAAGTCTAACTATATATGGCCTGTAACTGGCATTCAACTCATCGTATTAACATAATCTGGAATTTTAGTATCTGGAGTAGGAATAGATCGTTCTTGTTTTCCAACCAGTCTTGTTAGATCTTCACAGAAGAAATAACAGCCGAGTCGAATAGTCACGTACAGGCTTTCTCTGTTGCTCCAAAGATAGCAGTTGGATCTGACCAAAATAATATCGAATGGAAACGTAAATGGAGTACATTTTAGTGTCACAAGAGGCAGTTAAACTGCTGTTTAGTATTGAAAAATGAAAATATATCCTAAAATAATTTAGTAATAAGAGGAATAACATTAACCATCGATAAATTGATATTTGTGACTTCTTTTTTGTTGTTGTTATTATTATTATTATTATTATTCCAGTCGTATCTTCGATGCCTTTTAGGAACCTTTTTGTATGCACCTGTTGTCCCCTGCTTAATTCTTTGTGGGAGGGATCGTACTCAATCATATTTCATACATAGATCCGCAGTTATTTTAGTTACGTACTGCCTTACTACTGCAGATAAAAAAGGTGGGGGGTGCTTAATCGGTTTGTTGACTATATTCTAACGTCTCCTTGAGTTACCATCAAAATATTTTTTTAATTTATACTCTAAAAAGTATCTATTACATTTTTATATTAAAGTACACTTCTAAAAGTATGAATATTTAGTGATATCTTGAAGTTTAAATGTATTGTTTCTGCTAACGAACAGGGTAATAGCTGGGTGTACATTTTCTAGATTTCGGAGATGAGAAAGCCTACCGCATGCGATATTTGCATTTGTGGTCAGTACAAAATTTTAAGAAAGCAAAAGAAGAAATACAAGTTTTTCAACCTTAGGTATTTAAACTAGCTAAGTAAACAATGGATCCAGGAGAATTATTGAGTCTTTGTCCGCGAATGGTATGTAAACATTTCAAAAATGCCGCGAGGAAGACGAAAAATTTCACGTTTCGGGTAGTTCTTTGACAAGTCATAACTAATAGGTGAAAAATCAGAAGAAAAATACTATTTAATCGTAGCTGAAAAATCTGAAGCAAGTATATTCAAATCTAAATCTGTTCAACAGAACTTCAACCTACAGTAGAAGCCTACCTCGAGCCTACGAGCTCATGACGACTGAACGTGCAAGATTTGAGCCAGTCATTGTGCACTAAAGAAACTTTTATCTCAAGAAGTGCCCTGTTAATATCCTGACCTAAATTAACTTACTATTATTTTTATTTGTAGCCATAGCTTTACTTCATTTAGACTCAATCTAACAGGCTCATGGGGCTGAAACTTACCTGAGATGTTTAGAGACTGAAAGTACAAGTCTTCCTCATGAATGGGACGCCAGTCCATCACAAAGTTAAGTCTCTGCTATTGCTGGTACACATTTCAAACTTTGTGAAATAAAGTATCTTTCTCAAGGATACAGTGCACCACCCAGTCTGGAAACTTGCGATGTAATGATCTTGAGCCTAACACTAGGCCTCACTTCAATCTACAGAAGCTTATATTAGTTTCAAGTTTTGATGCAAGGCCAGAAATCTCGGGGGAGGGGTAAGTTGATCACAATGACCTTAGTACTCAACTGGTACTTATTTCATCAACTCAAAAAAGGATGAAAGGCAAAGTTGACATCCACAGCATTTGAACTCGGAACATAAAAACATACAAAGTTTTTTACCCTGCCTGCTTACAATTCTACCAGCTTGCTGCGTTACAGAAGCTTATATTAAATTTTGGACATAGGTTGTAAAGCTTGATCCTACTAAATGTGTAGTACATTCAGTGAGGTTTGATCAAATTAACCATTTCTGGATGGTTGTTATTGTTGAGTCCAAGGTTAGCCCTGACTGAGTGAGCATATCATCAAAGTCATTTCAGCCATGACCATGTATATCATGTGAGGTAAGTTTGGTTGCTTATTCTTGTACATTAGGTGACTGGGTAAAGACTTCTGTGTTGGCTCAAACTATTCCAGGTTAAAAGAAACAGGAACAATTAAGTAATATAGTGTCAATCTAAATTTTAATGCCTCAAATATTGTAGCTGTTTTAACCTTGCTATCCTGTAGGTTCAATAAAACAAACATTTACATCATCACCATCATCATTTAATGTTCATGTTCCATGTTGCCAATGGGTTTGGATTTACTCGTTAACAGTTATTACTGGGTTTCAGCACCTGATAATTGAGTCTTTGCTTTAGAAGCACAGTTATGATTGTGTGGTTAAGGTGTTCACTTTGCAACTATGGGGTTTTGGGTTTGATTCCACTACACAGCACCTTGATCAAGTGATTTTCTATCAAAGCCTCAGGTTGACCAAGGCTTGGTCCGGTATAAAAATTTGGTACTCTTGTCTTAGGTCGAATCAGTCTCACAATCTAACATTACCACTTGGTCCTTAGATGCTTTAAGTGGAGCCTTCTCTTTTACCAGCATTCAGGCCAAGTTTCCAGTCCAAGAATATCTTCTTCCTACAAATTTCAGAAGCTCTTATAGGATCATGGATGATGCCCTTCCTCTTCTGACTATCCTTTTGTTGTTGTTGTTACTAATAAGTCAGTTAAACACTTTCGTGCCATAATCTTATAACTGTACACTCTCTTGGAAATACCTTGAGTTCTCATCTTGTCAGTAATTATAAAGAATACAAACTTAGTCATAAACTTTTGACTTTTTCTGTCTTGCAAATTACTTGTCAATATCAGTAGTGTTAGTGTCATGAACGAAGTATCCAGCACACCCTGTAAAGTGGTTGCTATTAAGAAAGGCATCTAACTATAGAAACTATGCCAAAGAAGACATTGGAGTTTGACAGTTCTCTAACTCTTTGAATCCTGTTGAAGCACCCATCCCACATCAACATGAAAGCCAAGCATTAAATGAGGAAGGTGATGACAAAAAAAATAGAGACCTAATAACAGGATATAAGATAACCTTCATAGGAAACAAATAATTTTAAGTAGATAGGATAATGAATTATTACTGTAGTTATATATGTAACTTCTCTCATATTTCTTAACTATATTAGTCACACTATTTATCTTTGTCATCTACCATTGACAACAAGCAGACTAAATTTATTTCAATTATTTGTCCAAACCATTTCATTTGCTTTTCATCTGTGCTTCATCCAATAATTCAAAACTGGTTGAAGCCACAAGATTAGGTTAATCCTCTGTGTATAAAGACAGAATCCTTTTGTTGTTATTAGAAGCATGATGTCTGTAAATTTTCCTCCAACAACAGATTCTTATTTTTACATTTTCATTAGAGCTGTCCCAGCATTGCTCTCTAGTCTGGTAGTCGCTAAGAATGGCTTGAGAGTTGTGCAAGCTATTTACAGAGATTCCATCAGAAAGTTAAGAGTTAATATTAAGTTCAGCTAGAAATTTAGCATGCAGGTTGATATCCATCAGGACTCAATTCTCAGCCCCTTCCTGTTTATTATAGTTCTCTAGACCACAATAGAGAAGTTTAAAATTGGTTGTCCTTAAGAATCTTGTACACTGGTGATCTAGTTCTCAAAGCTGAATTTGTTGAAGGTTTAGAAAAGGAATTCCAAATATGTGTGTAAAGCTTAGAATTGACAGGCTTCAAAGTAAATCTAGCAGACAAACATTTTAGTTAGCAAGAAGAAAAAAACAAGATTGTATTGCCACCTGAGAATTAGCCATACCCATACTTAATATATAATAAAGGGACATGTAGGAATTCCATACTGTGGGTGTGAAAGTGTGTAGACAGGTTTACCGAAAAGAAAGATTTCATGTGTGTAGCAGATATACAGTTATGGTTAAAAGTTAGAGCAGCATAACATAATTCTTTCAAATACTTTGAAAGCTCCATAGAAGTTTTGGTGGTTTCTCTTACCTTCTTTATGTGCTATGCATACATGTGTTGACAATTATAGTCTGTCATGCCTTCCTTATGTGCATTCAACTGAGCAAGTTAGGGATTTGGTCTTTTTGGATCCACCTGGAAAGGCCAACAAGTCTCTTCCTCAGTTTCCCTGTTCTCGCTAAATGTTCAAGGCTTTATTTTTTTGTATCATGCGGGTGACACGTAAAAGCACCCACTACACTCTCTGAGTGGTTGGTGTTAGGAAGGGCATCCAGCTGTAGAAACTCTGCCAAATTAGATTGGAGCCTGGTGTAGCCATCCGGTTGCACCAGTCCTCAGTCAAATCGTCCAACCCATGCTAGCATGGAAAGCAGACGTTAAACGATGATGATGATGGATAAACTTGTTGTTAAGCTTCTTGGTGGTTTCTTCTTGTCTGTCTCTATAGAATATCTTGAGGAATCATCTAAGGAACTGCATCTCAGCAGTATTGATAAACTTTTGCACTTGTTTGTTGTTGATCCAAGTCAAACAACCACATGTAAGCATAGGTTTTATGTATACTCCTAAAACTCTTTTCCTCACTTTTATTGATAGCTGTTTATTTCACAATATTTGTTTGATTTCAAGAAAAGCCTATTCAATCTTTAGATAGATCACCTAATTAGCATTAGAAGTGGATACTCTTTAAACTTAGTAGCCAAAGTAAAAACAGAGTTAGGAAGAAAAAAACACTGTAGGTAGCTATAACCTCTGCTGTTTAGTTAGTTATTAACCCTGACCTAAGTGGAAGGAACCAACAAAAGAGGAAGCTATAGATAGAAGTTGTGAAAGATGATCCCAGGATGCTAAAGTTCATGAAGAAGATGACAAGTAGCAAGACATTTTGCAAGGAGGATTCATCCAACTCATGTAAGCACAGAAACACAGGTGTTAAAACGGTAGTGATGATGATACATTTGATATACCTAAAATATTGATTAGCAGTCATCATAAATACAATTAAAGACCATAGATATTAATTTTTTATTTGTATGACATGAATCATTCTTCAAAGTAATGTATAGTTACATAATGTCCATACTATGCCATAAAATACCATATAAAATATTTGTTCATGACAAATAGTAATTTATTGGTTAAAAGTTCTGCATAGAAACATCATCTGTTGTTTCAGATTCTGTCAGAAACTGCAGCAAAAAATTACAAGACAATTGTTATGTAATTGCTAAACCTAAAATTAGTAGTGAAATCTCACTCAATATAAACTCTACTCTCTTGTAAATAGGGTCAGATGTTTTAAGTTCTAAACAGTCCTCAACCACTTTTTAACTCAGTATCCCCTTTTACTAAACTCTGTCTTACAAATGCCCTTCCCCAGGTTTTGCAAAACAAAACAGATTTAATCAAACAGGAGCTAATTTTGTGCAGTGCTTTAATATCTATATTTTCTTATATTATCCCATGGAGGCAATATGGCTGATGCTGGACTTGTGTAACTAGCACCCATGCCGGTGACACATAAAAAGCACCTTCCGAGTGCTGGGCCTCACAGAGGCAATGACAAATGACCAAGACCTTTGGCAATATGTTGTGCTTGAGAAGACTCATCAAGTTAAGTGAAATCATAGTTGTGGTAGATATTGGTGTCATGCAAACTGACACCCATGCCAGTGAAACATAAAAGCACCCATTACACTTTCGAAGTGGTTGGCATTAGGAAGGGCATCCAGCCATAGAAACCATGCCAAATCAGACTAGGATCTGGCACTACCCCTCACCTTATCAGCCCTTGTCAAGCCATCCAACGTATGCCAGCATGGACATCAGACACAAATGATGATGATGATGATGATATCCCAGCCAGCATATGATCCTTTTTAGATACTTGCATAGACTAGTAACCCTATGTTGAATTTTTATGGAAATTACTAAAAACAGGCAAGGATTTACATTATAAATTATACTAGCCCTTGGTGCATCATCAATCATGTTTGTACTCACTGATAAATGTCCTATTTATATTCCAGTTAAGACAAAGAATCTTTGAAAATATATTTTAAAGTATAATTATTGTATCTAACTTTAGTATTTTAATTCTGAGAAAAATCATAAACCCTCAAATACTCGGTGACTTCATAGTGCCCCTTTCACTTTTGTCACATCCTTGCAAACTCACAATGCCCCCAAGGGAGCACTACTGCCCAGGTTGAGACCAATGGTATTCTTTTATTGGTTTCAGTCATTTGACTGTGGCCATGCTGGAGCAGCGTCTTTTTCAATCGAACAAATCGGCCCCAGGAGTTATTTTTTGTAAGCCTAGTACTTATTCTATCGGTCTCTTTTCCGAACCACTAAGTTACGGGGATGTAAACACACCAACATCAGTTGTCAAGCAATGGTGGGGGGAGGGGGGAGAAACACAGACACACAAACATATATACATATATATATGTATATACGACGAGCTTCTTTCAGTTTCCGTGTACCAAATCCACTCAGCAGGCTTTGGTCGGCCCAAGGCTACAACAGAAGACACTTGTCCAAGGAGTCATGTAGTGGGATTGAACCCAGAACCATGTGGTTGGGAAGCAAGCTTCTTATCATACAGCCACTCCTGCGCCTATACTTTCAGTAAAGCTTAGACCAACACAGAATACTGATCAAAAGCTGTGACGTCATCCCAAAACTGGCAACTTGATTTCTGACTTGTAGATTGTTTTTAATGAGTTTCATCCACAACCTTCAGTCAGCATTTCATCATCATCAGTTAACATCCAGCTTCCATGCTGTCTGTGAAGGTTAACTGACTAGTACATAATGTCCATTTTAAATTAAATATGTAAGGCATACATGCAATGATTATAACATAGATAATTAATTGATTAATCAACAATGCACTTTCAGGTAGATTAGACACAGACATAATTGCATAGTTAAGAAATGTGCTTTGCAACTGTGTGGTTTATAGTTCAGTCCTATTGTGTGGTACCCTAGGCAAGTGTCTTGTACAACCAATGCCTTGTGAGGGAATTTGGTAGAGAGTGAAACTCTGTAGAAACCCATTGTGTGTGTGTGCACGCACACATTTTTGTGTATATATTTGTCCCTCCATCACTCAACAATCAGTGTTGGTTTGTTTGTGTCTCCATAACTTAGCTGCTTGGCAAAAAGAGACTGATAGAATAAGTATTGGAGTTAATTTCTTTGACTTGAACCTTTCAAAATAGTACCCTAGCATAGCCCATTCCAGTTTCACTGAAACAAGTAAAAGAGTAAGAGAACCAGTCTGACTTGCAAACTCCCAATCTCTCAATGGACAGATGACTATTTTTTCTCTAATGCAGATCTAACGAAACTAGAAAGCTGTCAGATGATTTCCTCTTCTTTCTGTTTACAGAAAGATTAACACAAATGGTGTAGCCGCTTTGTGTAGCTTTCAAAGTGAGGCTAAAATTTTATGTGTTTTAAAACAATAATTACACCTTGCTTGCTTCAGGTCACCCCATTAATCATTGATTTTTATCTCTATTCTAAGCTAGTTTAGCTATAAATTTCTCATATCTTATTCCTATAATCAATCACATTTCATCCTCGTGTTTTATATAGTTTCTTCTGAACATTTTATATTTCAAAATATAGTATTATCTCAAGTATAATGCAACCCTACAAAACACACTTTTTTGTAATTAAAAATATTTATGATCTTTGGTTGTTGAGTCTCACAAAGGCGATGACAAGTGACCAAGACTTCTGGCAATTTTCTGTGCTTCAGAAACACATCAAGCTAAGCGAACTCATGATCATGGCACATAAAAGGTACCCATGCCAGTGACACATATATGGCACCCATTTCAATGACACATAAAGGATGCCCAATGCACTCTGTGAAGTAGTTGGCCTTAGGAAGGGCATCCAGCTCTAGAAACCAAGCCCAAACAGATGACTGGAGCCTGCTGCGTCTCTGGCTCACCAACTCCAGTCAAACCATCTAACCCATGCCAACATAGGAAACGGACATTAAATGATAATGATGATGCAATATTTAATATAACATTGTAAGCCTTATGCCTGATTTTTCACATCCATTCTTTTATCATAAAAGTGTATATTGAAAACATTTTATTTTCACTAATAGCATATTCTATTGATATAACATTTCCATTTTAAACTGTAATCTTTTAAATCATTTAATCACTTTTAAATAATACAATGTAAAACTACACATCACTACTAACCTGGTAACAGGATTAACAACCGTCATTGGATCTATTCACTAAACATTTAATGTTTCATAGCTGTAAGCAATTAAGTGTATAAATTAATTGTTAGACATCTCAGGTCTACTATCTTTGTTTTCACAGGTTTGTTGTTCATTCATTTACAGATCTGTTTTTCCATGTTAGCATGGGTTGAACAAATATGTTCAACCATTGTGTTATAGCAAGATACCCTTCCCTAATTTTCAAGAAATAGATATTTTTTCCCATTTATCTTTGGAAGCTCAGGATTATGGGATGATTATTAACCAGGAATGTCAACAAATATCACCCTATTTTTTTTTTATCATCGCCTGTACTTGCTTCCATGCAAGCACAGGCAATGTAAACAATCACACAAACAAACATGCATGTTCACACACGTGCGCACACACATACACATATATATATATATATATATATATATATATATATATATATATATTATTCAAATATGCAAGAAACAAAAGACAAAGACAGGTCTAGGAATAACAAGCAGGTGTATTAATTTAACATTCAGGAAGAATGGAAAAGACTTCTACATTTTGAGCTTACACTCTTCAACAGAAAGGATTAAGAGGTAAAAAAAGAGAGAATAAAAAAATAAAACAGAAAGAGAAGAAAATGGCAAAGTTATAAAAATACAGAGTTCAAAAGTTCAGAAAGTTTAAAGTCATGGTAGATTAGTGCAATTTACATCAACGAAAGTAGCCAGTAAGATCCATGGAGGTAGAGTCCAAAAGAGTATGAAGATCCAGTGATAATCTGGGTAGATTGCTAGTTATGTGGATGAGGAGGTGTTTGTTGGTGTGCATGCATGTGAGAGTGAAGAAAAGAATGGCAATAGCACTCAACTCATGTAGTTGAAATTGTATTTATTGAGTAATGGATTGACTCTGCTGCCACAAAATTGTTGGACTAAGTCAACCTGTTACTTGATATACACACGTGGATGGACAAATAAAAGAAAAAGGCACTCAAAACATTCAGTAGGAGTTACATGTATTATTTTTAAATAGTTTGATTTGGCTCTATGCGATTTGAAATTTTGCGGGCCTCTAACATAAGCTTGTCTCTTTCAGGCTTAGATTACTGAATGGAGAAATACAGGAAGTCCAAGATGGCTACCAGAAAATAGGTTGCTATGGGTCATGTGGTGTTATCAGAGTAGGATCAGTTGCTCAGCAACATCAGTTCCTTTAAAAAGGGGAATTCCTTTGTTTCTGGACAGGAAGTATTTTTTTCATATATGTATATGTACAGTTCTATATTTAAGAGATGAGGAATTATGTACATTATTTACATTTGATGGATATTTGTCCTCATCTTGTTTGTTGTTAACACAATGTTTCGGCTGATATACTCTCCAGCATTCTTCAGGTGTCTTGGGGAAATTTCAAACCAGGGTTCTCATTCCTAAGGTATTTTTTGATGTTATTAAAACGAATTAATTATTATTATTATTCAGGTCACTGCCTGGAATCGAACTCAGAATCTTGGGGTTAGTAGCCCACACTCTTGCATATGGCATAGTGGTTAAGAGCGCAGGCTACTAAACCCAGGATTCCGAGTTCGATTCCAGGCAGTGGCCTGAATAATAATAATAATAATAATAACATCGAAAAATACCTAAGGAATGAGAACCCTGGTTTGAAATTTCCCCAAGACACCTGATGAAGGCTGGAGGGTATATCAGCCAAAACGTTGTGTTAACAACAAACAAGATGAGGACAAATATCTGTCAAATGTAAATAATGTATAAATATATAGTTCAAATTTACAGAAAACAAAAGATAAAGACAGGTGATGGTAATAAGCAACTTGCTAGGTGCCAGCATGGCTGTGTGGTAAGAAGCTTGCTTCCCAACCACATGGTTCCAGGTTCAGTCCTACTGCATGGCACTTTAGGCAAGTGGAAACTGAAAGAAGCCCGTCATATATATATATTTGTGTGTGTGTGTCTGTCCCCCCACCACCAGTACCATTGCTTAACAACCGATGTTGGTGCGTTTACATTCCCATAACTTAGCAGTTCAGCAAAAGACATTGATAGACTAAGTACCAGATGTTAAAAGATAAGTCTTGGGGTTGCAGTCAAATGACTGAAACAAGTAGAAGATAAAAGAAAGGTATATATATATATATATATATGTATATATATATATAGGGAGATACACTCTTCCACAGAATATATATATATAGGGAGATACACTCTTCCACAGAAAGGAACACACAAAGAAACAAGGAGAGAAAAAAATGTGTGTAGTGGTTAGCGATCTATCATGGCGATATATATATATATATATATATATATATATATATATAATATTAATAATTACTTACACAATATTTATTTTCTAGTTATATACAGCATATTACAATGGCCTACATGTGGTTCCACTGTAGTGACTGCACATTGTTGCAGATGCAACCTTGCAATATTGTCAGTCCAGTTTCATCAGGATCCGTCCATTTGGTCTTCTAAAAATATGAGAAAATGAACTGGACAACTTCTCCGATTGTGGTCGCTGCCAGCCCCCCCCCCCCCGGTCCCTGTGCTGGTGGCACATAAAAAGCACCCACTACACTCTCGGAGTGGTTGGCTTTAGGAAAGGCATCCAGCGGTAGAAACACTGCCAGATAAGACTGGAGCCTGGTGCAGCCTCCTGGCTTCCCAGACCCCAGTCGAATTGCCCAGCCCATGCCAGCATGGAAAACGGGCATTAAACGATGATGATGATATATATATGCTTAATTGGCAAAATTTACAAAGTGCCTCAAGAGCTGAGTGTTTTGTGCATTGACACTTATCAAACTAGTTTGATAAATAACTGTTCTGGTTCTTTGCACTGTGACAGAAATGTATACAATGACATGGTGCCAAGTTGTATTGGCCTAAGTTGGTTGCCTTTCCTTTGGAGAACACCAGTGGTGTGGTAAAGAGAGACTTGTATACATAAGTCATCATCAGTCTCTGCTAAAAAAAAGCAGTCTTGCTTAGACCTGCTCATATGAGGAGGCGCAGAAAAGTTCCTGGCTTTGGGTAAAAGAAAACACTGGAGGATCAGTTAACTATGATTTTATTCAACATATTCACCTCTCAGATTCACACACTTATTGCAGCAGTACTTCAGTTTTCTAAGCTCTATAAAAGAACTCGGAAGGTTGAGCCTCCAACCAGGCCTTTCGCTACACCCTTAAAGCCAGGAACTTTTCAACACTCCCCCATACAAGTGTAAATAAATAATCAGTCTTCACCAACAGAGGCTTACTCCTGGTCTTGCCATGTCATTGTGTCCACAAGGGTTTTAAAGGTAGCTTGAGACAGGAATTGAACTAACCAGTCTCATTACTTTAATAATTCATCAAGTTTCCTTCAGTTTTTCTGAATTATGATTGTATATCATAAAAAATGATTGAATTATTATATTAACTTCAAGTTGACAGACAAGTTATTAATATATTGCTTTTAACATCTGCAAGTGTAGCATCACAAACAGGATTGTCAATACATTGACCTGGTTGATGGGGTTTTTTTTATTGTTGTTTGTTGGATTCCATATATTTATTGCTGAACAAGTTTTTAATAAGTTATTTCATGTCAATGTTGTATCTGTTGTTTTCTTTCTTTCTTTTTTTATTATTGACTACCAAACTCCATTTATCGTTTTTTTTATTATTCATTTTTGTCTTTGAATTAGTTATCTGGCACTGTAGATGATTGTGAATGCAAAGTAGAAAATGTTGACTTTTTCAACAATCTTCGAGTACAACCATTATTGCACAAGATTCTCCAAACAGATTACTTCAGATATTTCAAAGTAAGTAATATACATAACTTTTTTTTTTTAAGTTATTGTTATTTTTGTATCATCCTTAAATGACACTTGAAACTCTTTATGAAGGGAACTTTATTTTTACTATAGCAGTGACCACTTTACTAATGAGAGGCAATAATAATAATAATAATAATAATAGAATACCATGATAAAATAAGTATTTCAAAACAGTAGAGTTATGCTGATACAGTAAAATGGCATAAATAGAGCAAGTTAAAGGGCAAGAGTAGAATGGTTCAATGTTCAGAAGTAACAAAGAAATTATTATTTCAAACAATCAACATCAGTGAAATTTACATTCATTCATCTATACATGAATTAGATAGTAAACACGGTAACTTCTTTTTTTTTTTTTTTTCTTTCCTGTCCATGAAACTTGGTTCTGTCAATTCAGATATGGCTGGCTGTGTGGTTAAGAAGTTTGCTAAGCAACTGTATGCTTTCAGATTCAACTCCACTGCAAGTGTCTCCTATTATAGTTTTAAATCATCCAAAGCTTTGTGAGTGAAATTTGACTTACAGAAATTGTGTGGAATTTGTCAAACAGACTATTTATGCTTTTGGTAGTCAGCTTAATCTCTCTCTCCAAATTTGACATCAGCACTTGACCCTTTAGTACTTGCAGTGAAATCCACTTTGTAGCAAACTCTGTGGTGTGGCTCCTTTAGTTTTGTCAAAGACATGACAACCTTTTTTTGAGCTAGTGCCATAATAAAATACACCCATTATACTCTATAAACTGCTTGGTGTCAGGAATGGCATTTGATCAGAGAAATCAAACCAAAAAGGAAGCAATATTTTAGTTCTCTATCTCGCCTAAGAGGGTAGTAACTCCAAATAAGAACCGACTCAGACTACAAGCCATTCACCTTATGCCAGTACATAAAACAGGTGTGTAGTGATGATAATGATATTATTTTTAACATATGGTTATAGGTGTAGACATGCCTGTGTGGTTGAGCAATTCATTTCCCAACCACCCGGTTTCAGGTTCACTCTGACAGCACAGCACTTTGGGCCTACCAAATTTGTTTCTAATTGTACAGTTATAACATTATTTTTAAAAACTATAATTTAAAAGCATCCCATAGATTTTGAGGATTTTCAAAGTTGATTTTACTCTAGATTTGATAGATGGAAAATTACAGATCATCTATATGTGTGTGTGTGCATGCATGTGTCTGGTGTGTTTATTTACGTACATCTGCATTCACTTGAGTGAAAGTGCAGCAAGAAGTGTGTGTTGTCAGTTTCTTCTATCAACAAAATTATTCAGGCACTTCATGTCTTTAAAGCTGTATGGAATAGGCAATTCCTTACTTGAAAAAGAGGCATGGTTTAGTGTCAGGAAGGTCATTTGGCTGTAAAACAATGCTTCAGATAACATATTCATCCAACCCATACAAGGCATGAAAAAGGCATAAACTGAACATCTTAACACCCACATTCTCGATCTCTCTGGAGGACTGACAGTGGGTTCATTTTACATTTGCAGTCTCAATGCCTCTCCCTTTCTGAACTAACCTATAACCCTCACACATCCCTTTTTGGATCCTCACCACTCTCATCTATTTCCACTCTTTTGTGTTACTTTTCCACCTTCAGATCTTCTGTCTCACCCTTATAATGTGGGACAGCCCTGTACCCTTTTCTACAACCCCTTCTACACAACCCACTTCATCACTTTTACCACTCTGTCCCTCCCTTTCTCACTGATCCATGACTAATCCTTTCACTTTCCCCTGTTCCGTCTGTACTCCCTCTCCAAGTGTCCACTCTGTTACTCTCTCTACTACCACTTTCCCACAACGATAAACCTATTCTTCTCACCATACTTCACCTTCTCTTATCACATTGCCTAAAATCATCACATTTTCCCTCTTTCTTGTTCTCCTTCATGTATGGAGAGCAAGATGACTTCACTGGTGCTGGTGTCATGAAAAAGCACCCAGTACATCCTGTAAAATAGTTAGTATTAGAAAGGGCAACTAACCATAGAAATTATGCCAAAATGGACATTGAGGCATGATTTGGTCCTCCAGTTTGTTGGATTCTGTTGAAATCATCCAATCTGTGCCAGCATGGAGAGTGGACATTTAATGATGATGATGATGATGATTCCTACTAATATCAATTTTAACATACTTATTCTTAGGGATATCATTTTTAACACATATTTGTAGCATTATCCTTTTGACATACTTATTCATAGTAATATTATTTTTAACATACTTATTCATAGTGATATTATTTCTAACATATTTATTCATAGTGTTATCCTGATTTATCTCACAATACTATCTTACCATTAAAATAGTTCACACCTTGTATTCCATCTTTTGAGAATGCTGGCAAGCATTCTAATCAGATTTTTATGAAGCTAAGTTGTATCTGACAACGTCCTTGCTTGCATTCTTTATCTATATCTATGTGTATTTCATATCTCTCTCTCTCTCTCTCTCTGAACCACTCACCATAACAGCTGTTCTGAAGTGTCCACTTTGCCTTGCTAAACTCAAAAAGCAGAGTAAATAACCACAGAAACTATAAAACTATTCTTTCTGAAAAAGGTAAATGTTAAAAATGGATGGCAGTGCAACAGCATGGCCACAATCTCTGGCTAAAACCAATAATAGAATTCTACTGTACAAAAATTTAAATATTTTATAATCTGTTTCTAGTTGTACAATTATAACAGTACTTTTTAAACATTATAATTTAAAAGTATCATATAGATTTTGAGGATTTTCAAAGTTGATTTTACTCTAAAATAATATCAATTGCAGGTAAATTTGAATAAAAAATGTCCTTTTTGGTATGATGATCATCAATGTTCTTTGAAAGACTGTGCTATAGACAAATGTAAAATGGTAAGTAAATATAATTTCCTTTATATAATCAACATCTTTTAATTTTCATCATCTTATTGGTGTGCATTTCTCAATACTTACAAATGTTTTATTGACCTGCCATGTTGTATAACATCTTTTGTCTCAATCCTATATCTGTCATCCATCAGGTCCAACACAGTGGCCTCACCGTTTCTTCCCAAGTTCTTTTTCATCACCGTCTGTCTCTATTAGTTTCCACTTTCAGTTCACATCATATTTCCATCTAGCAAGTGCGACCTATTTACATGTTCTTTAAGGCATCAAGCTTGCAGAATTGTTAGCATGTCAAGCAAAATGCATAGGAGCATTTCAATCTGTCTTTACATTCTGGGTTCAAATTCTGCCAAGGTTGACTTTGCATTTCATCCTTTCGGGGGTCAAGAAAATAAGTACCTGTTGAGCACTGGGGTCGATCTTATTGACATATCCCTCCTGTGAAATTGCCTGCCTTGTGCCTAAACTTGAAAGCTATTTACATGTTCTTTCTGGTGTAGCACATTCCATGTACAAATTACGAATGTACAAATATATCCTTAGCTCACTTTCACTCAGCCTTTTTACACAAGCTAACATTGAACATATCACAACTAACTCCTCTATTTTCCACAGTCAGCACTCATGTCACACTTCTTAAAACAATATTTGCATCACCTCTTTTATACAAGAAGAGAAACCATTTGTTGGTAAAAGAGGTAATAGTTTCTTGTACTTCTTCCGTTCTTTTTTACA
This sequence comes from Octopus bimaculoides, assembly GCF_046866305.1. Classification (NCBI taxonomy): domain Eukaryota; kingdom Metazoa; phylum Mollusca; class Cephalopoda; order Octopoda; family Octopodidae; genus Octopus; species Octopus bimaculoides. Next base: position 115,261,133 of record NC_142933.1, on the reverse strand, counting down.
CCCATAGCTACTATAAGAAGCTTGCTTCCCAACCACATTGTTCTTGGTTCACTCCCACTGCTTGGCACTTTGGACAAGTGTCTTCTACTTTAGCTTTGGGTCAACCAAAGCCTTGCGAATGGATTTGGTAGACGGAAACTGAAAGAAACCCATCATGTATATATACATATATTTGTGTGTATGTGTTAGTTCCCCACCACTGCTTGATAACTGGTGTGAGTGTGTTCATGTCCCCGTAACTTCCAGCAAATGAGCTTACCTCCTCGGGGGTACTAAATAGCAACCAGACCGTTGCAAATTTGGCCCCTGAGCAATAAATTTGACAGTTGGCAGATATTCTGCCAACTCTTTTTCGATAATGTCTTTTTTAAATTGAACAATGGCGTCGAGTGACCTAGAATAGATCCTCAGCACCACCATTCTATTATTAAAGTCCTTTAACCACTCCTTGGGTGGGACAACCTCCCACTCCAAGGCAGTGGCTTCATTCTTTTTTGCCATGTGTAAAAAGTTCACAAAAGTTCAAAGAAGTTCAAAGAAAAACAAACAGTCTAAGAAAGTCCAAAAACCAAAAAACAGTTGAAGCAAAAAATAAAAAGAAGCACAGTTCAAAATAAAAAGGATAGACAGAGAAAAATAGAAGAAAACAGTTCTACACAGCAAAAACGACAATCCTGGCTAACAGGTACTTTAGGCCAACTGGAACTCTGCAGCAGGAACTTTTAGATGATAAAAAACCACGAACACAGGCCACAGCTGACAGCAACAGCAACTGGAACAAAATTTCAAGTCTTCAGGCAGATACGCCCCCAACACTTCTTTTTTTTTTCTTTTTTTTTTTTTTTTTTTTTTTGTTACAGAAGCAAAAAATAACACAATAGCCGCCAAGAGCAGGCGGAATTGTCCCAGAGCTGGGCACAATTTACTGAAAAAATAATTCACACACAATAAAGTATGCCCAGCTCAAAACAACAAAAGCACCTACCTCGACGGACTTCCTTTGGTCTTATTTTTCTTCTTTTTTCATTTTAGGACAGAGCTCAAAGCTCACGTCCTCACTGTTCAATATCAAGAAGTTGACTTAACATGCATGTGCGGGAAGCAAGCTTCTTACCATATAGCCATGCCTGCACCTATAACCTACATGGTGGTGTATAATTGATATATATATATATATATATATATATATATATATACTCTTTTACTCTTTTACTTGTTTCAGTCTTTTGACTGTGGCCATGCTGGAGCACCACCTTTAGCCGAGCAAATTGACCCCAGGACTTATTCTTTAGAAGCCTAGTACTTATTCTATCGGTCTCTTTTGCCGAACCACTAAGTTACGGGGACATAAACACACTAGCATCGGTTGTCAAGTGATGTTGGGGGGACAAACACATACATATATATATATATATATATATATATATATATATATATACGACGGGCTTCTTTCAGTTTCCGTCTACCAAATCCACTCACAAGGCTTTGGTCGGCCCGAGGCTATAGTAGAAGACACTTGCCCAAGATGCCACACAGTGGGACTGAACCCGGGACCATGAGGTTGGTAAGCAAGTTACTTACCACACAGCCACTCCTACGCATATATACATATATATATATATATATGATGGGTTCCTTTCAGTTTCCATTTATCAAATCTACTTACAAGGCTTTGGTCAGGATACAAAATTGCAAAATAGAACATTAGAAACTGCAAAAAGTATTAAAGAACTCATGCCATATTCCACCATTTTCATAATGTAAGACATGTTAATCATATGTAACAAGTTTTTTATAGTTTGAGAAATCATCAAAATAATGCATTTAAGAAATTTTATTTTATTCAAGTATATACTTTTATTTGTTTATTTTGCAAAGGATGAAATTCCTATCGGTCTGAAAGAAAGCAGCCAGCAGGATACTAAGGGAAATAAGGTCTGTATTATTAGAAAATACCCTATTCTATTTTTATGGCACATTTTATTAATTTTTTTTTTTTTTTTTCAGTCTTTAATGAGTGTGAGAGAGTTGCAGTTATCCAAATAAATAAGGTGGCAAAACAAAATCAACATACTTTGTCACTAACCTGAAAGCATCCATGACTGAGACACTTGATTTTCAATAGCTATGGTATAAACATGTAAAACACTCCACTTTAGTTAGCAGATGCTTTAACAAATGTTCTATTTGCTCGTCATACTGAATTAAGCTTGAAGTCAGCATATAGGTTTCAAGTAGACAAAATGGAAGCTACACTGGTAAATCATCCCTGATCTGTCCTGAAATCAATAGAATCACCCAGAACTTCTTCAAGTGATACTTTCAACAATATCAATTGGTAAAGGAAAAAACATGGAAGTAAAGGCTGGATCATAATAAGGCTAACATAAAAAGTTATGCCCATTTTTGCATTACTTTCATAAAAATGTCTTAGATAGAATGAGGTTTGGGGTAGTGTTGTATATCTGATAAAACAACTCAGCAGTAGTAGCAAAGAAAAGATATTCAACAATCAAAGACATGCTGAGATACTGGGGTCAACAAGCATGTGAGTTGGCACAGTCCAACATTGATCTGGTTCATAAAGATGAAATCTTGGTTCCACCACTCAGATTTCTTTGTCATTTAACAAGAGCCTCCAAAGTACTGAAGAAAATTAGTGTTTAAAGTACTAATGAATTCTATGAATTCGTTATTGTTACATCTCTTCCAAGTGCATTTTGACATACTTCCATTGAAGAGTAGCAGCCACCATCATCATCATTGTTTTCAGTATATGTTCCATGTCCACATTTCATACTGGTGTTGGTTTGAAAAAAAACATTGATGCTCTTTTAAATGGGTCAGGGAACCACATCTTGCTTCTAAGTTTCATTGTACGGTTAGATACCCTTTCTAACACCAGCCACTTTACAGAGTTTACAGGGTGCATTTTTTTCAAGGCATAGACCTAGTGAGATTGTTGAGTTTTCAACAAGACTGCATGGTCCTCCCAACTTTATACCTAACAGAATGTTCCAGATGCATTTTATCATGATGCCAACACTAGAGAGGATAGCAATGAAAGAGTGATGGATTACAAGAGGTGAATAAATGATGAAAGTGAATATCAAATGGCAGTGAGGAGTGTAGATAGAGTGAGTGAGATGCATGCTGGCCTAATGAGGTCCCTTAAGTATATACCTCAATGTAGTGAGAGATAGTAATAAGGACAAGAGAGGGTATATTGGAGAGAGTCAGACCGGTTCTGTAGTATCCTTTGTGATACTGGAAGCAATATACAGTGAACTGGAACACTCTTACACTTGTACCTCAAATGCTGAAGCTGGAGGTTCAAGCTAAACAAAACATTTTAATTTTCAAGAACTGTTGCTTGTTACAAACTAAGATTAAACAATGTAATAAAATCCAACATTGCTTTCTTAACTACCTTTTATGCATATTATTTTACTGAATATGATGACTCATTCTCTGTATGCATTGTCTTTTATGTTATTGATGTTTATGACATTATTACGTTATCATCTATTTTTGCATTTGGCTTCTAAGATTCTTAATGTGAACTCATGTTGAAACAAATTTAGCTGTATCCTGGTAGGGTCATTAATCCAGTGCATATGTTTATTATTCATGTAATGACCCTGCCAAGATATCATCCTTATACTGAATTCATAAAGTTTCTGTTTGAAACTTTGAATTCATGTTTTAAAATTATAAATGATTTCCATACATATTTAAAAAGAAATAAAACTGTTTTTTTTTTTTTGTTTTGTTTTTTGTTTCTTCATGAATAGTATTCAGAAAAGGCCAATTCAGAAGAACACACATGTGAAGAAAAAGTAAAATTGGCTGCATTAGATAAAACCATCAGGTATATTATAGTGATCTTTCATTTCTATCTATTTAAATATTTATATCTTCGGATAATTTGACAATCCATCAGTTACAATGACAAGGGTTCCAGTTAATCCAATCAACAGAACAGCCTGCTCATGAAATTAAAATGCAAGTGGCTGAGCACTCCACAGACATGTGTACCCGTAATGTAGTTTTCAGGGAAATTCAGCATGACACAGAGTGTGACAAGGCTGGTCATTTGAAATACAGGTATTACTCATTTTTGCCATCTGAGCAAACTGGAGCAACATGAAATAAAGTGTCTTTCTCAAGGACACAACACAGCACCAGGAATTGAACTCATGACCTTATGATCATAAGCTGAATACCCTAACCATTAAGCCACACACCTTCTCTTGGATAATTTCATTAAGAAACAATCAATAGTGAACTAAAAATTTTGTACTTTTCTTTTTTTTCTTTTTAATACACCCTATCATACTCTGATACTTTACAATATACATTTCATAAATATCATTGCCTGTTAGTTTCAATATATCTTAAAACTTAAAGTATTAAGTTGGGTTAGAAATAACATTAAATTAATGTCAGATCTGTTTTGATCAAATTTTAGACTATTTTAAGCAGAATTGACACGTAAAAGCACCCACTACACTCTCTGAGTGGTTGGCGTTAGGAAGGGCACCCAGCTGTAGAAACACTGCCAAATCAGATTGGAGCCTGGTGTAGCCATCTGGTTTCACCAGTCCTCAGTCAAATCGTCCAACCCATGCTAGCATGGAAAGCGGACGTTAAACGACGACGACGACTTTAAAAGTGTAGGGTTATTTTAAAATCTGAGCAAGTATCACAACACTATATGCAGTACTGTCTTCTCTTAAATTGATTATATTGATAAATGTATGGACCAAAGTGAGTTTTCACAATATAGAGAGGAATTCTGCTGAAATATTTGCATTGAAAGTTATTAGTATATTATAAGACTACCAATTAAACTTAAATCATGCTTTATAAACATTAATAAATTACTTTCATTAATATTCGATCTCAGGACTCATAGAGCTGATTTCCCAGTTTCCACAGTATGTATGAGGGGGTGCTGAAAAGTTTCTGGCTTTCGGTAAAAGAAAATACAAGAGGATCAGTAAATTATAATTTTATGCAACATATTCCCCTCTCAGATTCACACACCTATTGCAGCGATCCTTCAGTTTTTCTAAGCCCTGTAAAAGAACTCAGAAGGTTGGGCCTCTAACCAGGCCTTTTGTGATACCTTTAAAGCCAGGAACTTTTCAGCACCCCCTCATAAGTGACCAAGATCACAATATTCCTCCTGAACAGGATGCCAGTCCATTGCAGGATTGCTCATTTACAGCTGAGTGAACTGGAACTGTTGTTGTTGTTGGCACTCCGTCGCTTACGATGTCAAGGGTTCCAGTTGATCCGATCAACGGCACAGCCTGCTCGTGAAATTAACGTGCAAGTGGTTGAGCACTCCACAGACACGTGTACCCTTAACGTAGTTCTCGGGGATATTCAGCGTGACACAGAGTGTGACAAGGCTGACCCTTTGAATTACAGGCACAACAGAAACAGGAAGAGTGAGAGAAAGTTGTGGTGAAAGTGTACAGCAGGGTTCGCCACCATCTGCTGTTGGAGCCTCGTGGAGCTTTAGGTGTTTTCACTCAATAAACACTCACAACGCCCGGTCTGGGAATTGAAACCGCGATCCTACGACCGCGAGTCTGCTGCCCTCACCATTGGGCCATTGCGCCGCCACGGACTGGAGCAACATGAAATGAAATGTTTTTCTCAAGATCACAATGCACCTCCCAGGCTAGGAATCTAATCCATAGTTATCTTGCAATCATGTGTGAAACACTCTAATCATTAAGCCACATACCTTCAATGGTTCATATGGATTTTATTATTGTTTTAGTGGTTGCATGGTTAAGAAGTTCACTTCACAACCATTTGGTTTCCAGTTCAATCATACTGTGTGTAACTTTGGTCAGATAACAGCTGGCTAAAGTAATACCACAGAATGGGATCAAAGTAATTTTGTAGGTCTATTTAAATTGTGTCACCAAAGACAAACACTAGTATAAAAGGAAAAACAAATGTTTTGCATGTAATCACTTACTCTGCAAGGAATAGCAGCCAAATATCCCTCAAATTAACCCTCATTTTCTTAAACAAGGAAGGACACATTTGATAATGTGACTCTAGATAAACTTTATTTGAAATAAACAGGATGGTTATAGATAGAATACCTTTGATTTTAGGTTTGTTCAAATACTAGGCTAAACAGCAATAACCGCATATAGAAATAATTATGTTTTAAACATTGCTATCTTTATATGTTTCTTTGTTTTCTTTCTCTTTCTCTCCCAATCCTCTTTCTTTTATCTGTTTTTTGATTGACTGTTTCATGCAATTTCAGTGATGAAAGTAAACAAGCTTTCCAGAGTTGGTCTGTATTTGATGATGCACAGATGACATTTTGTGAAATTGATGGTAATTATCCTAATTTATGTTCAATTATTATAATTAGTTTTCTCTTTTCTTTTCATAATATGCTTTAAACATTATTTAATCATCATATTGCTTTCATAAAAAAAAAAATTTTTCTTTTATTTTTTTTTTATGGTAGATGAATTATCATCAGAAATGGAATATGTTGATTTACTACTGAATCCTGAAAAATACACTGGTTATAGAGGACATTCACCTCATCGTATCTGGAACAGTATATATAATGAAAATTGTTTCAAGTACATTTTATTTTCTCTTACTTTCCATATTTTTTATTTGTTATCATTTGAGAGGTGTTTTAAAATTTTATCATTGGCAGATAAAATGCTTTGTGATATTTAATTACCATATTTGGTGGCATACAAGAAGCACTTTTTTCAAACTACAAAGTTTCAAAAAATCACCCTAGATCCTATATGCAAAATTTCAGCCTCCCATAAGCATTTTGTCCCCTAAATATGCTCTACTGAAATTCCAGTATGTCAAATAAGCCTGTGCGTCTTTTATGCCATCAAATACAGTAGGTATCTTATATTCTGACTTTACTTCCAAACTTAACTATGCTTTTTATTCTCATTGTCATTACCCGCCACTATGCAGCTCGTAAAAATATGTGTTAAACATGCATATACCTTCATAAATTGTTCAAAGTGAAAGTTATTTTTAAAGTCTGTGCTGCATTGTCTATATGTTGAAAGACATACAGAAACACACACACACACACACACACACACACACACACACACACACACACACACACACACACACACACATACAAACAACCCCAAAAATAACCATGTGTTAGGAAGGGCATCTGCCGTAAAACCCCTGCCAAAACAGACACAGAAGCCTGGAGTTGTCTTCTACCTGGCCAGCTCCTGTCAACCGTGATACCCATTGCATACATGGAAGACGGACATTGAACGATGATGATGTTTATATGTATGTACATATAGTCTTTTTAACCCTCTGGTAGTGCGGTTCTGTATTTTCCATGGTTAGTGCAGTGGGGTATGGAGAAACCCGCTTATAGTTTTAGCTATTTTTGTACTTTTTATTACTTTATATATGTTCTTAAGCAATAATATTACCAAAAAACATATTCTGATATAATGTATTTATTTAACATGTAAACAAAAACAAACGAGTACACTTTGAAAATGAAGGTCAAACAAAATAAAACTATTTTTTGGTGGGGAGAGTGCTCCTTTCATATTTACTGTTTACTCATTGTTTGCACTATCATCCTCATCACTCTGAGCAAAGCAGTCAATGCAAATGTGCATGGCATGTTCCAAGCAGATGGGCTTATAGCACTTCTGGCAGCAATTTATTGTCTTGTGATCTTTTGACCTGGGATACAATGAGCATCTTTGTATGGTATCTTCATGATGATGTTTTGGAGGCAATTCCTTAGATGGTGAGAAATGTTGAATCTTCCTTTTCAAGTCTTTCCTCAAATATAGGTTTGTTTTGCGATGATGGATATGGTCCTCCACCAACTTGAGTCCCAATTCCCTCAGAAACTTTCAGTATCTGATAGCTGTTTGAGAGTTTGCTATGAATATATTGTATGCATTGTATGCATTTATTGAGTATGGTTTAGAAAACTGTAACTGGCCAATGTCAAGTTTTTCTGGAAACATTGTAGATGGAACAGAACTGATTCACAGTGTCTACCCCTCTTTTAGTACTGTTGTAGAAGGTAATAATTTCTGGTTTCCTTTTTTCTTTTGTACTTTCATCAATTGCAGCATCATAATTCATTGTACTCAGTAGGACAACATTTTTACCCTTCTTGGGAACATATGAGGTCAGTGTAACATCCTTCTGGAAATCAAACAAGCTTATGTATTCAGTTCTGCCTCTTGTAGCAATAAACTGAGGAGGAAGTTCTATCTTGTTCTTTCTCAGAGTGCTAACTAATGTTAATCTATAATTCTTCAAGAGATCGACTGCAAGTCCGTAACTTGTAGACCAATTATTCATTGTAATGTTTCTTCCAGACCCATTTATATGAGACACCAACCGTTTTACCACTGCTGCTCCTGAATTATCTACCATAGAAGGGCCTTCTGGTTGTTTCCCCAAGTAGACCTCCATACATGACACACAGAAAGTTTTAGCATCTGCCAAAATAAATATTTTTATGCCATATTTTGCTGGTTTACTTGGTATGTAGACCCTGAATGGACAGTTCCCTCTAAAGGCAGCCAACATTTCATCTACAGTTGCATACTCTGAGACATTATGACTGGAGATACAATTATCAACAAATTTCTCAAAGAACTTTTTAAAAGATCCAAACTTATCTTCTAGCCTCCTTTCAGGCCGAGTGTGGATGTCATCAAACCTCATAGACCTCAGCAGAAAATGAAATCGATGCAAAGACATAGTTGCCAGAAAATTTTCGATTCTTTTACCATCGGTTGCCCAAACATCTTCCAAATTCATTCGGTTAGCTCTAAAGCCTCCAAACAGATAAAGCAGTCCTATTGCAGCTTTCACCCCCCTTTCATTAGTATGTCTCTGTTTTGAACTATCTTTATATTTTCCTTGTTTTTTACTGCCAATGTAGATATTAGTGCAAGCTGCTAATTCATTCAGAAGTTCTTGTGTGAGAAACAAAGACCGGCAGTCCTTTGCAGCGTACACATATTTTCCTGCTCCTCTTGGTCCTGGTGAATCCTGTATATGTTGTGTGCATGTGTACGCTGTGGAAGACATGGGGGAACTTCTTTCCAGAGAGTTTTGTTATTTCTGCCTATAAACTGTTTTTCTGTGTTCCTAGTAGCCTGCTGTTCATCTTCATCATCATCTTCTTCTGTTTCTTCTAAAGGGTCATCTGGTGAAGTCTGCAACATGCCATCTGCTTCAGTTCCTTCCCTCTTTATCTGTCATTTCTTCTTCATCTGTTGTTTCTTCCTCAACTATACTCTCTTCTTCCTCTTCATCTGGTTCTTGATCAAGAAATGAGCCTGATTCTTCTATGTCTACTTCTCTCTCCACCATCTCTCTCAATTTTTCCATTTGTCTTTCATAGTCCATTGTGATTTTGAGAGGAAAGAAGATTTCTCACTTTTATGGCATTCCTATAACAATAATAAAGAAAAGGAAACAAAATTACACCTGTCAATAAATAGTACAATGAATGGTATGGTGGGGTATGCACAACCCCAGACACAAATAATACATGTGTACACTTCTCATCACTCAGCAAGTAATTGAGTGGAGTTGCACATTTACTCAGTGGAGTGTGCCAAGAAATTACATGGATGGATAGCACTATCACTGCTGCCAGATGTAAAACACACATATACAAACATCACCTGGGGTATGAGATACCCCACCACACCACCAGAAGGTTAAAGAATGTGTTGAGTTACATTACTGCATTTTTAATCAAAACTTGTGAGTTACTAAGGTGATAATACTACTTATTTATCTCTCTCTCTCTCTCTCTCTCTCTCACACACACAAACACACACTGTATTTGTCTCTTAACAACAACTTTTTCGTTTCCCCTTCTTCCCTCTCTCTACACAGATGTTCTTACAGACAGAGATCAGCTTCTCTTGTATAATATAAGATGTGTCACTTAACCACTGGCAGTAATATAGGGTGCACCAAGTTACCAAGATCAAAACAAAGCAGAAGGAAAACAAAGGGACAAACTGCAAGATAACTAACTTCAGAAAGAAAAAAGTGCATACACTTGATTAGATACATCAATGAAACAGGACTGAGAATTGTTCTTTTAGCTTAAATCATAAGCATGTCAACCATTCCTACTCCTTGTTGTTGCCTTGATCTGCTCTCCCCAGCTATACTTGTGGCATATAGGTAATTGACCAAGCAATTAATAGCAACCTTCAGATCAAGCACTTTGAACATCCTATGCAGAAGTTTGGCCTGAGAACACACTTCTACACTCCCTTTATATATAAATCCTTGGTCTGACTCTAGCTTATTGGATATTTGGTACTGAATTTTTGTCAGTGTACTATGTCTTCCCATTTTACTACCAATCGAATCCACTTTTTGTTTGTGTGCAATAAATTTTCATTTTACTACACAGGCATGGCTATGTGCTATAGAGTTTATTTTGTTTCCACATGATCTTGAGTTTTATTTCACTGCAGAGAACCTTAGGCATGTGTCTTCTATTGTAGCTTCAGGCCAACTAATACCTTTGTGAATGGAACTGGTAAATGGAAGCTATATAGAAGCTTGTGTGTGTGTAAATACATACATACATATATATATATATATATATATATATATATCCAAATTTAGGGAACTGGGTAAATAAAATCCAAGTTACATATGTTTTTTAGCTAGCAGAACTTCAGAAATAGTAATTACTCAATGAAGGGTATTCTGTTGTATATCTGAATAGGTGTGTACATTATGCATCTTTGCATGAAAGTGTTCTGCTGAAAAAAAAAAAAAAGAATGCTGTTTGTTGATATTCCTGACAAGCTAGTTGTCATAGCTTTCAAAAATTAGTGAAATAATAAAGTCCATTACTTGTTTTTAATGGGAAGGGCATCTAATTATAAAACAATGTCTCATATTTTACCAACCCATGCTAGTATAAAAAAAAAAGACATAAAGCAAATGAACAAACACCAATGCAACTTATGATAGTATACTGTATATCTCTTCATTTTATTACAGACCTAACCCAACTTTCGCATATGGTTCACCACAACTAAAAGCAGGTATGTCAAATTAAATTGATTTTCTTTCAAAAATTATTTTTTAAATGCAAAATCTTTTGAATGTAATGTTTTCCTCCATTTTAGATTTTGCATAATGAAATATTAAAATTTATATAAATTTAAGGATGTTGAATATTATTTCAATATGAAGCAAGTCAAATAGATTACATTGAGTCAATCTTTTCTCATGACTTTTCATGATTTAATAGTTCTGTTTATAATCTGTGATTTGAAACACCTTGTCACAAAGTGCCTATATACATATAAAAAAATAATGGAAACTTACTTAATAATGCAGAATAAAGTTAAATCTTACTGCCATACTCTAGCAACTGTTTAGACAATCTTCAACAACTGAAGCTTCCAAGTTCTTGTATTACCATATACATTACTCTCTAATGCTTGTGTATGAATGGTCTGAAGGTACTATGTGAGTAGAATTTACTATATTTCATACATTTGATAGAATATACTATGCAAACTCTAAGGTACTCGTTGTCATTTTCAGTCAGGCTATAGGCTAACGTCTATTGGGATTGGAAGTCTCAGTTTTAGAGATCTTTATTCATCCAAACCTATCTTTGCAGTGGCTAGCTTCACTATCTAAGCGAAATTTATTTATTTAAATGATTTTTGCTTTGAAACTATTAAAAATATGGTATTTGAAATAATATGATTTTGGTAAATGTGATTGAAAGAACATAAATTATTACTTCCACCTTAGCAAAGGCAGAGGTATTGTTTTCAGTTGTGTTTGTTTGTTTGTAGGTAAGATATCTCAAGAACCATTGGATGGATTCGGATGAAACTTGGAGATGTTTGGCCTCATAACTGGCATAAACTGATTAGATTTTGGGATCAATCTGGTACCAGACAAGGATTCTGGATTATTTTTCCGTTTTTTTTACTTAATTTTTGAGAGCGGTCGGGTTCATTTTTAGTATTCTCGTTTGTGAGAGCAGTCAAGTTTATTTCAGATATTCTCATTTTTAAAATCATCTCCGGCTAATCGTTGGGAGGATGCTGGTGTTGCCATGGCAGAGGTTTGCGCTCTCTGAGTGCTCTTGTTTGTATAGTTTTTGTTTTGTATTTTTCTTTCCTTTGTTAGTCAGTGAAGAAACATGGCTTAGTGATTAACATGTTCAGCTCACAATCATTAGGTCACAAACTTTTGACTAGACAGTCCTTAACTAAGGCTCTTTATTTCACAGTCCACTCAACTGAGAATGAGTACCAGTGGCAACTAGGGAGTTAGCCCTCCAATAGACAGACTGGCTTCCCATTCAGAGACGTAGTTTTGTGCCTTCAGTTATCTAAACACCTCAAAAAGCCTGATAAGCTCTTGGTTTATGAGCCTGTTAACTTAAAGTAGACTCTTCTAAATGCCAAAAAGTGACATTTCTTATGTGTGGCTTGACATACAAAAGAAATAGATCCTGTTATATAACCTTCCACTGACTAATTTCTAGTACTCTATTGATATTTGAATCTATTCCCATGGTTACTGAAAAATATGCTTTATGCTATTATTTTCTGTTGTAACATTTTTTGAAATAATTGGCTATTATTACTAAAGCTGGTAAATGGAAGAATGGTTTTTTTTTATTCCTTTTTATAAATCATGTGCAAAAGAAAATGACTGAACGATTTAAGAATTCACTTTACAACTACATGATTGTGGGTTCAGTCCCACCATATGACACCTTGGGCTGGTACATTCTGCTACAGCTTTGTGATAACCTTGTGGGTGAATTTGGTGGACAGAAATTGTAAGGAAGTCCATCACATATGTGTGTGCATGCATTGGTGTGTGTGTGTGAGCATCCTTGTGTTTATTTCTCACTGCTTGACAACCATTGTTGTCAAGAATATGTCCTTGTAACCTTGTAAGATAGCAGTTTGGCAAAACAAAATTGATAGAATAAGTATCAGATTTTAACAATAAATACTGGTGTTGATTTTATTGACGAAACCCTTCAAGACGGTACCCCAGCATAGCCACAGTCCAATGGCTGAAACAAGTAAAAGAGTAAAAAGAAGCATATTTCTCAGAGGGTCTATTCTAGCTTTTGCTTATTTGATTGTTCTTTGTTCTCTGCTTTGGTTACTTATTATTCAGCAGTGGGAATTGTTTGTAATGTTACAACAATGGTGTAGCAGCATTCTTCATATTTAATCCTTTAGCAATCAGATTACTCATTCAAATGTAATGTTTATTTATTCACATTGTTTTGAATTTTTATCATACATTGTCTTGTAACTTTGAGATTTCAATGATGTGAATGTATATTTCTAGAATGACATTGTTGGGTAGATGTGAGAGACTGTTTGGCCACTTTGAACCTAAAACAGGTAGAATATTTGGACCAAATACAGCCTGTTTAAATGCTAAAGTGTTAAAGAGGTACAATTCAAACAAAACCATCACATCAGCCCATGACTCATAGAAGAAATATTTGGGGATTTTCAATGAAAATCTATTTCCATTTTTGTTTTGTTCTCTCAAGTGGTTTTTGTTCTGCTTAATTTCTTATTTATTAATCAAGCATTTCACCTGACGAAGCTTTACAGATAGTTTTGTTTTGTTTAACTGATTGGTTATCTCATTCTTTCTACTTTAAAAATGATTCTAATAGTTTCTTATCACATTTTATAATTTTCCTTGGACATTTAAATGCACTTCAAAAATTTTAATGTTTTTCACTGGAGCTCATTCAAACTGGTGAAGTTTTGCTTGGTTAAGGTGAAACCAACATCTACCACATAACCAGATTCTATCATTGACAAACAACCAAAGGTTGTTTATTTTCAGAAATGGGAACAAACATCTCTGTACTTTGAATTCTTGATCCAGAACAAGATCTAACATCTTCAGCGTCATTAATGTTGTGTTTTCTATTATTCACATCATACATTATCTTTCTTTTCCTTTGGTTTAATAGAATAACTCCGTTTTATATCATTCACATGACGCATCATCCTTCTTTTCGTTCTGTTTAATAGATTAATTCACTTTTCTTTTCTTTTCAGCATGCATGTATTTATTTATTTAATGTAAAGATTCAAATCCAGTTAAAGTTTTAGTAATGTCTATTTTATTTATGAAAAGGTTTTTTTTTTCTCCCATCAAGTATGAAGGTTCAAATCTTCTTAAAGTTATATATTCTATTGTACATTGTTGTTTCTTCAACCACTAAAATATATCAAAGCATACTTCTGCAGATCATGGATGTGGAAAGAACTTCAATATGGAATAATTGTAATAATAGGATAGGGCTGAGAAGTAAACATTGCACATTAAATGTTTTGATGAACTCCTTAACAACTCCTACATTGCTGCTGATGGCATCTCTCTACATAGCTAGCCCAGCTCTCACAAGCTATTTATCTATACCTCATTTTTTTATTAATCACCCGAGTACAGGGAATTATATTCTGTCCAAGGCCTTTTGCAGATCAACAAATACTTGGTAGTAGTCTGCTCTTTTGTCTCACTGAGAAGAGAGCATCAGACCTACCCCATTCTGGCATAAACCTGAACTGCATCTTATCTAAGCTAATTCTTCTTCTGTTATTTTCGTAATTTGGTCAAACAATTTGATGCTTCTTTGAGATTTTTTTTATCTTTCTAGAGCACCCCTTTTGTCCTTTTAGTTGTTGAAGATGTTATTATTACACCAGTCATGGAGTATGTTGCTTCCTGTACCAGCTGACTGAGTATGCAAGTGACATGTGTATTCCCTGATAGTCCAATAGCTTTTTCTGCCTTCATATCTTTAATCATTCTATCTACTATGTAACTGTCAACTTCAGTAGCTATTGGGTATACTTGAGGTGATCTCTCTTTCTCTCACACATTGCCCACATTCTGCAACTTCCCATAGTAGTATTTCCAAATCCATTTTCTCTTCAATGAAATAAGTGCACCATTGTCATTCCATACACACTTTTCCTCATCAAAATCCTGACATGCTTCTGTACAATCTAGAACACAAGAAACCACTGATCGTCACATCACAGAATTTTGACAAATTTCTTATTTTTGGCTTTTCTCCAAGCTACATGTGTCTGATGTCCAGCTTCTCTTAAAATTACTTGATATTGTTTACTGCTCTCCACTTCCAACCTTCCCAGGCCTGTCTCTTAGCTTTTATGGCTCTGTCTGCTCAATCATTCCATCATTATGTTACTTTTCATTTGGCTGATACCTCACTTCATTTTCAGATCTGGTAATGGCATGCTAGATTGTTGGTTGTCCTCTATGCTATAGATCTGTCTCTTACTCCTTTTTTAGCAAATACTTCACCTAGAATTGCTTTAGACCTACATCCAGCAGAAGGATCTTTCAGTTGCCATAACTTCCTTCAGATTGTCTTAACTTCCTTCAGAATCTCAGATTCTGTCCAACTCTTACTGTGAAGTTAATAATCACTAGTCTTTCTTAAGTGAAACATGCTTCACCAGAGATAGGCTTAATGTTCACAATCATCTGTCTACCTTGTTTCCTGGTGAGTATGAAGCCAATCTGTCTTGTGAGCTTTCTTGATTGGGAGGGGGTCTGGTGATTTTTCAGTTTCCTGAAGTTAGGATTGCAAATGGTTTGGTCATTTGTATCACAGAACTCCAAGAACCTTGATCCCTTCTTATTGCTTGTGCTATATCTTAAGTCTCAATCTATGTTGACGTAGCCATCATGACATTGTTCAACTTGTCCATTAAGGAACTAGCTGTGATAACTGAGTTGCTGTCATTCATTATCAAGGTAGTTCACAAAGAGTCCGCATAGAAACTGTCAGCACAGCTAATACAACATTAAAAATACCTAAACATATCCAGCTTCTTGTTCCTTATATTAACTAAGTGTAGAAATTGAACATTTTCTGTTAAATTTGTTTTTAAAATCCAATGTTTGCTGAGTTTAAAAAGAAGTTACATGTCAATTATATGTGTCAGTAAAACTTTCAATAGATCCACTTAAATATTCAAAAGAAATTTTCATTTTTTTTAATATTTAGAGAATCTGTTGAACAGTAATGTTGTTACATCATTTGTGCTGTGTAGTTTTTATTTTGTACATACAAAGATATTACTGGAGTCTTTCATATAAACCAACACTGCAACTGTGAAGTTGCTTTTATTTTTGCACAAACATACTTTGTCATCTTTGAATAATGCAGAACAATTATATCCTGTCTGTGAATACTGGAAATCTTGATTTCATTTATTTAATCAAACCATTGTTATTTCTAATGTTTTCAGGCGATCAATTAGAAGGTAAAACAAAAGCAAAGTTTCTGACTATTTATATATATATATATATAAATATATATCTTTCCCTGGCTTATCCTATCTTTGCATGCAAAATTACATGTATGTACAGTGACAAATTTTCTTTACTTTTTTTGTGTGTCTGTGTGTTTTCCTTTTCTATTTCTTTTAATTTCAATTTCAGCATTCAAATTTGTTCCTTTCCAAAATACAAGTAGTTGAAAAAATATTTATTCCTAAGAAATAGTTCAGCTCTTTTCCCTCCATCTTCAGAAAATACTAACATTTCTCAAATTTATATTTATTTTTAATAATCATTTAAAAGCTTTAGAATTAGCTAATGGAAAATAGTAAATATTTTCTATATTCCATACATTGTAAATTTTACAGCTATAAGCAGCAAATTGTTAGAGTATTGCAGTATTCATTTTAGGTCTCCGCACCTTGATTTCAAATTCTGCTGAGGTCAGCTTTGCCTTTCATCTTTTTGAGGTTGATAAATGAAGTATCAGTTCAGTACTGGAGTTCCTTCTCTCTTTCTTGGATTATACTTGTAATTCAAATATCCAACTCTGTCACTGGCATGAGAATTGCAAAAGGGTTCATATGTCTAAGGAATATGCAGCCACTTACATGTTAGGTTCACAAATAGAAATTCAGTTGATTGAACTACTGAATGCTTATCAATGAGATCAACAGAGAACCTACCTTCAGTCACTCTCAGCTGTGGTAGTTTAGCTATTTCTCACTACATTAATGCATCTGTTAGCCCCATCTTCAAAATATTTGAAATAATTCATATTTTATGTTCCCTCTATTAAATATTTTTATTCTGTTTTGTAAATTTACTTTATTTGTTCTTATACTTTTCTTGACTTGATCAATATTTCTATTATTCCTTATTCTCTCTTATTCTTTATTCTATAATCATTAGTTTTACTCTATAAATTGTTAGTTTTAAAAATAAGATGAATGCTTTTAGTTTTCCACTTGAGGAATTCCTGATTTGAGAATTTAAATTAAGCTACCTTTCAAATATATTATATTACCCTATTTATTCATATTTTGATGTATTTCTTATATCTACATCACTTATGTAGACCTATAAATTAGTTCTTCCTATTTTACCCATAACTCTTTATTCTCTATGAACAACTTTATAATCAATTCTTACCTCTGTGTTGGTTTCCTTCTTTCTTCTGATAGCTAATCCTGCCCTAAATTCATTTAACACCACCTAAAAGATTATAACTCGAGTAACTCTAAAATATTTTATAAATTCTTCCTATGTGTACTTCTAAATAGGACTTTACAGAATCTATATTCGTTGCTTTTAGTTGCTGTGAAGTTGGTTTTTAATTTTTGCACAAAGGTATCTTGTCCACTATTTTCTTTTGATAATTGTTAATATACAGCTTATGTATTAATATGCTGTTGTAATTATCTTACTTAGAAATTAATTGTTTCTGATTTAAATTAAATTCTCTGTCACTGTGCGTACATGTACACCATGGTATGGTTTGCTTTGAAATGCATGATAAAACTTATCATCACCCAGCAAACTATTATCAATGGCATTGCTTCTGTAGCATAACTCTTTCTATTAGTCTCATTTCCTTAAAGATCCTGTTTGAATTATATATATTGATATAGTCATTAGAAGTAATAGTAGTTAATTATGTGTCACTTTTAAACTAGTTCTTCATTCAAATTTGCCTTTATTTCTTTTAAAGAATTGTTAGTTTCTCTTATTGCACTGGTTGATTTCAACTTTGTCACAACAATAATTATTATAATGTTGACATATATTATGTAGTTTCAAATATAATAAATTGCATGCTGTAAGCAGCTGTAATCTCATAATAAATTTCTGGATGCTATGAGCAAAAAAGTCTTAACGATCCTGTTATATTTTTTAATTGTATTTCAACTGTAATTTGAAACTTTAGAAACTAGATTTTTCAGATTCTAAACATAAAATACTCAGCAATTTGTAGATGTTTTAAGACAAAATATTTGTAAAGTTGAAAAGTTGGATATCTGTCTTGAGATAACATGTTTTTCTTGGAGCTAAGTGATTAAAATCCAATGAAATGATTGTAGTAGTCATCAGTTAATAGCAGTTACATGAGAAAGTTCATGAACAAGTTGGTTTAAAACTGATTTAGACATACATTAACTTAGTCAAACATCAATTAAACTAATTAAGGTAATAAGTTAGTTTTAAGCTTTGATTTCATGGATGGGAACTACCTCTAAACAAGTATTTTCTTTTGAAAAGCTACAAAATTTATAATTACTCTTAAATTACTATGGGATATTTGCAACTGTTCAGAATACAACAGTTTAGTATAGCTTACATTCCTGTATTTGAACTTAGAAAAGTCACTATTTCTATAACATATTTCTGATACATGAGCATAACATCTTCATCTTTTTCTGATATGTATTAGCCAAAAAAATTATTTGATGAATGAATTTGCCTGAATTCTTTTTATGGTTATGGGCTTAAACTACCCTATCTCTTTTTTTTTTATTTAAATAATTTTCCCATTTGCAATTTTGTTTCATTTGCTAAGTAAAATTGAAATACAATATTATGCATTTCAACAAAACTAGATTGACAAACTTTAAAACTCCATACAATTATGCAAATTTCAAAATGACACCATATAATTTCATGCTGCATAAATTTATATTTGTCTATGCAAAGTAATTTAAGAACAAATAAGTTTTGTGTGTGTATGTGTGTGAGTGAGAGAGAGAGAGAGAGAGAGAGAGAGATAGACACAGAGAGAGAGAGATATCATCATCATTTAACACCCATTGTACATGCTGGCATGGGTTGGACAATATGTGTGTGTGTATATGTAGATATAGATATATCAAGACATAATAACGAAGAATGAAGAGCTATACATCTTCAAAATTTATTTGCTAAAAATCATTTTCTTCATATTACATTCCGACATGTTCTTGATGAATAATAGTTCACTAATATGGACTCAGTAAATGCAGTTAATAGAAAAAATATAAATAATAATGATGATATAACTAGTAATAATAATAGCTATCCAGATGAAGTGGAGCATGATATAAATAAAAGTAAGAATGTAGTGAACGTTTATATTGATAACAATAGCAATGGAAACAATAATGAATTTATTGAAGCTGGTGTAAGGGAGGTAAATGAACCCTGATCACACCTATGCAATGAATGGCCTGGGCAGTGAATCCAGTGGCACACTTAGTATGGTATACTGTGCTGGTAATATTCATACAGTAATACTTGATTCTCAAAACAAAGTTTATTATGCATTATTTACATTCGACAGATATTTGTCTTCATCTTGTTTGTTGTTAACAACAAACAAGATGAGGACAAATATCTGTCGAATGGAAATAATGTACATAATTCCTCATCTCTTAAATATAGAAAAGATTATAATACTTCTGTCAATAATAAACATAGGGTTACTGATAAAAAATGTCCTTGTAATTGTAGAAACAACTTAATGTGTCTGCTTGCAAAATAATATTTTAGAAATAATTTAGTATATAAATGTACAGTAACAGTTGAAGGTATTTCAAAAATTACACAAGTTCTTTCTTTACAGATTTTAAATAAAGAATACATAATTATCTTTCTTCTTCCAAATACAGAAAAAAAAATTAATCATATAAATTAAATTATATAAATGTACAGTAACAATTGAAGGTATTTCAAACTTTTACATAAATTCTTTCTCTGCAGACTTTAAAAAAAGGAATACATGATTATCTTCTTTTTAAATTAGAAAAAAATTAATTGTACTTAAGTAAGTTCATTTGAACTTTGAATGATAAAAGCACCAAATATGACATTAAATGGACAATTATTAGTAGTGGTTCACCTGATACTAGTGGGAATTAGAAATGTGATTTCTGCCTTGAAGAAATATTCCATATCTTTACATCTAAATGTAGGTTATTAAACTGCGGAAATGAATTAGCAATAAAATGTTAACATAATTATCTTTCTTCTTCCAAATACAGAAAAAAAAATTAATCATATAAATTAAATTATATAAATGTACAGTAACAATTGAAGGTATTTCAAACTTTTACATAAATTCTTTCTCTGCAGACTTTAAAAAAAGGAATACATGATTATCTTCTTTTTAAATTAGAAAAAAATTAATTGTACTTAAGTAAGTTCATTTGAACTTTGAATGATAAAAGCACCAAATATGACATTAAATGGACAATTATTAGTAGTGGTTCACCTGATACTAGTGGGAATTAGAAATGTGATTTCTGCCTTGAAGAAATATTCCATATCTTTACATCTAAATGTAGGTTATTAAACTGCGGAAATGAATTAGCAATAAAATGTTAACATTCATGTAGAAAAAACGTTTAAATATTTTTCAAATAAGTGATTTTAGTTTGAACTCACTTAGACAGAAGGGCACATAAATGAACCTAGTCATATTCACAAATTTATTTGATATAGGTTTATCTATAACACTAATCTCCAACTGCTAGGATAGCCTTTCAATTATATTGTTTATTTGTTTTGTTTTGTTTTTCTATTAAGAAAACTAATCATGTTTTATTTTATTCAATTCAATTGATATTAATCTTAATATTTTAGCATTATAATATTCTATTATAAGGTGGCAAGCTGGTAGAATTGTTAGCATGCTGAACAAAATGTTTAGCAGCATTTTATCATCTTTACATTGTGAGTTCAAATTCCACCAAGAATGACTTTGTCTTTCATCCTTTCGGGTCAACAAAACAAGTACTAATTGAGCACTGGAGTCGATGTAATCAACTTACTCCCTCCCAGAAATTGCTGGCCTTGTGCCTAAATTTGAAACCAATATTATAATTTTCCCTTATGGATAAGTCAAGTTACCCAGCAAAAATCAATATTAACTTCTTCTTTGTTTCTATTTTTTAAAATTCATTCATTTATTTTATATTACTGTGATGTTAATACATCCTGACCTATTTAAGGTGCCTTCTACTACTAAGAATAACACAGTAATCTTTTTCTTTACTGTTTGAAGAGATCATTTTAAGTTTAAATAAAACCAGAACTACGGACATATCATAGTTCACTATTATCTCCATTGCCTTTTGCCCTAATCTTTTATATTCCCACACCAAGAGTATATCTTAGGAACTCATACCTAACACTTGAACCTTCAGCTCCCTTCAGCCACTGCTTTGGGAAACACCCTGTATAAAGCTGTATAGGATCGTCAACCATTGGATTTGAACATGTATTACACT
Source organism: Octopus bimaculoides (assembly GCF_046866305.1). Taxonomy (NCBI): domain Eukaryota; kingdom Metazoa; phylum Mollusca; class Cephalopoda; order Octopoda; family Octopodidae; genus Octopus; species Octopus bimaculoides. The sequence goes on along the minus strand of NC_142933.1, from coordinate 115,239,465 downwards.
TGATTAATCAACTAAATGTCTAAAAGTATCACATTAAAAGACCCCGAGGCATTTATGCAGCAGAAGCACATGTTGAAATGTAATATGAAGAAAATGCTTTTTAATAAATTAATTTTGAAGATGTATAATTCTACATTCTTCATTATCATGTCTTGATAATATACCTTATATTCTACATGAAATCGATTGAAGCGAGCTCAGGATTTACCAGTCGAATGAAGTACAGTTTAATTGTTTATTCTAAATCTTTCCTATCATTCAATGTGGTTAGCTAAGACTGGATTTTATCAGAATGCTCGTAAGGTATCTGCACAAACTTAAAATCCCTATTCCTTTGTGTTATATAGCTAAATATGTATGGATACATTATATGTATGTGTGTGTATATATATATATATATATATATCATCTCTATATATTATGAGTTTGATTAGGCATAGCAATACTGATAATGTGTTGTTAGAAGTCAATATACATATGCTTTAGAATGAAGTGTTAGGCAAGTGCAGAGCATAATACAAATTATTAAATGACAAAGGAATTACATAGTCAGCTTCATTAGCTTACAACTGTTTCTATTATAAGAAGCAGTGCACTCAGAGCTGAGTGCTTGTGCATCATCTTATAGCTTTCTCAGATCGTTTAAAAAGAAGTATATATTTATTTCAAAAGGCATTTAAATACATAGAAAATATTACCTTCAAAACAGTGTGTGTAAGGCAATACAATTTGAAGGAAGCCACCCTCAGAAATATGCAGACTAAGATAAACATATCTATTCACATAGGTGTATAATGAACATGCCACATAACTATTCGATGACAGGACATGTGTACAACCATTAATTTCAGACAAAAAAAATAAGTCTATGAAGACTGGTAGACTAATAGATGCATGTAAAATACAATGCAAAAGGAAACCATCTAAATTCTGATGGAAAAATATATTTTCTACCTTTGATGTGATGGCCTTACACAGATAAGGAGAGTGTATGGTTAAGTCATAAAACTGTGTGTATGCATATGTATACGTGTGTGTGTCTAAGTATGCATACATGCAGGTATCCTTGGATGTGTAAACAACTCTTTTGCTGTATGGGACATATAAGAGGACACTTTTCTCACCTCCTTCCTCCAGATGAAACCCTATGTTTGGTTTAGCTGGTGAAGATTTATAATCCTTCCCCTTCCCACACTGTCCTTTATATATCTACATATCTATACACCACACTGCCCCTACCTCTCCTGGATTGTCTGTCCTGTTTTCCACTTCTGCCCCCTGTAAGTCAATCTTTCTGCTGACCTCTGTCTTACATTTCAAATGGCAACAATAATTCCTGTACCAACACAGTTGTTTTCCCTTGTATCATTATACAAATACACTTGTTGTTATAACTGAACTACCATCCCACCCCACCTCCCAAGTCCCATTGGTCAGCTTGTATTTCCCAGGTATTTATATATGATGCTTGCATGTTTGTGAAATGAAATTTCAACTATGTCTGAGGATGAGTTTGGCATGACCGAGTGCTCTTTATTTATCACATTTAGAATTTCCCATTATCAATTGCAAAAATGTGCATAACATATATGAAAGGAAAGAAATACCAAATTCATGCTATGTTTTTCTCTCACCAGTATGAGGGAAAAAAGGATAATAAAGCAAATGGAATGGCAAAGACAATGTTTGACAGATGTGTGTGTAAGTGTAGGAATGTGAAACATTTAAATAGCGAAGAATGGTTTAGACTAAAATATTGAAAAAAAAAAAGAGAAAATTTACGAGTTCTGTAGAAAGAAGAAAAGTGAAAGAAATAGGTTTTAAAAAAATCACATATATACATATATAAAATTATGAATATCGAAGTTTATGTTACTGAAAACAAAAGCAAGTTTTGTATTTAACATCAATTATGAAACAGATGCTTTATAAACACTTTTATAATTAGCACTTTTTTTTACATTGATTTCTCGTATCTTTGCAAATCCTTTCAAATTATAGCTAACTTATTTCCTTCACATAACTAACCTATGTCAATCTATCAGACATTTTAGAATCTCTCATGGCACATTTTGCTTTAATTGTTGAACTTATTTAAATCCACTTATAATATATTTCAATATTATATATTCACCAAATCTTAACAACTTCTTAGTTACTAATGTTTGGTGTTTAATAATACCATACTAAAATGTATTCTGTAGTCACTTTTGTGTGTATGTCTGTCTGTGTATTAACATTTAATACTATGGATGTATCCATTAAATTTGTAAGTATCTGGTTGATTTCTTTGCTATGAACTGATGTTTGTTGTCCATTGGTTTTGCATTGTATATCCTGCATGAGTATTCTGTATAAACCATACTTACTCCACTCATTTACTCATCTTTTCTGTGCTTACTCATTAAACTCATTCATATTTATAGACACTCACTGGATTAAAAACATCCTTCATTTCATTACTGACCAATATGTACAATATGGATAATATGAAGTATCATTGAAGTACATTGTATTCATGTATTCACAAAACTAGTATTTAACAGAATAATTATGCATTTTATTCTTTATCAATTTCAAATGATGTATTCATTAAATAAACAATGACACAATGTTCTTTTCTATGTTCAGAATATTTTGAATTATTTGAAATGAGTTTTAAGTGTTTTATTTCTTAATTTTATCTCTAGGAATTTGTCTTGAGAAAAGAGTTTTCTACCGCATGATTTCTGGACTTCATACAAGTATCAATATACATTTGTCTGCAAAATACTTATTTCCAGGTAACTACAGAATTTTATACTGATTTGAAACCAATGCCAACATTATGTTGGTAAAGTTTCTATTAAAAAGATAGCTTTCATATCACCATTTGTACTACTAGCATTATTTCTTCAAAGTTTATGGTTTTTGTGACTTTGATATGTAAATTTCCTTTCATTAGGGATCTAAAAGTAAATTTGTCATAAATGTCTTGTGTAGCCAGAGTAAGAAACTCCAATCGGGTACCTGTTTTGCAATATTATCTGATATCTTAATAAGTTTATATCTTAGATCTGTGATTACATTGATACTCACTGTTACATTTACACTGTATCTGTCAGTCACTTGACTACCACCTTCTCACAACAATAAACCTGTTCTTCCCATCCTATTTTTACTCCTCAACACTTTCCTAAAAGCACCAACCTCTCTCTCTCCTATCCTCAACCTTCCATCAGTTGGCTCTGCTGTTCTCATCGCCAGTCTATTGTGCAGGATGACAATGCTGTTGTCATTTTACAGTACTTAAGGATACCAAAAAATCATATTGATACATATGCTAAAATACTTTAAAATAACAACACCTTTATCCTCTGGTACAATATGTTAGTGGTTAGAAAATCAGACCTAGTTGATGAAATAAAGATTGCAGGTTCAATCTCTGGCCTAGATCAGGATTATCATCTGAAGATGACTGAGGAGAGTAAGGATACATCCAAGATGAGGTAAATAGCTTGGTAACAGATATCTATCTTGTCTCTTCGAAATTTGTAATTGATTTCTTTTGAAATCATTATGAAAACATGATTTTTTTTTTTTTTTTTTTTTTTTTTTTCCATGAATTTTAATTCCAAATAAATATTATTTTGTAGATACTGTTTATAAACCTAGCAAATGGGGTATGAATGTAAAAGAATTCAAGCAAAGATTTGACCCAGAAACAACTGCCGGACAAGGCCCACAATGGTTGAAAAATCTATATTTTACTTATTTAGTTGAACTAAGAGCCATTGCAAAAGCTTCACCTTACTTAGAAACGGTAATTTTTTCCTTTATGCTTACATGTCGGTGGAAATATACTACCTTTTGATACTAACCCACCAGAGACCATCCATGATTTTATAACATAAACTTCTTTTAAAACAAGCCAAAGTAAAACCTCCCATCAAAGTTTCATATTAATTAATGCTCCAAACAGTAGCTTAATATTGACAATGGTCTTTTACTAAATTCTTCATTAACTTCAAAATTAATTGAAACAAAGGCTATGTATTTCAACAGAAATATGATAACGAAAGGTTTAACCCTTTAGCATTTAGATTGTTCTATCAAATTTAACATTCATTTATCCACAATGTTTTGAATTTATCCAGCATTATCTTGTAACTTGAGAGATTTCAATTGTTTATTTTTCAGACAAACATTGTTGGGTAGTTGTGAGAAACTGGATCTGGCCAGTTTAAACATAAAACAGAAAGAATATTTTGGCCAGTTTAAAGGGTTAAATATACATTTGTTGTTAATTTCTTTTTCAGTAAAGTTAGTTTGAAATATATCATCATCTTTCAATGTCCATTTTCCCTACTGGCGTGGGTTGAAAAGTTTGACTGGAGCTGGTTAGGCCAGGAGCTACACTAGGCTCCATTGTCTGTTCTTGCATGGTTTCTATTGTTGGACGCCCTTCCTAATGTCAACCACTCCACAGAGTGTATTGGGTGCTTTTTATGCGGCACCAGCACCAGTATTAATTCTTCTGTGGCAGGTGGGTCTTCCTGAGTATCATTGAAAGCACTCTTATGCACACACATATATACATGGATTCTGATGGTATAAGCATCCATGTAGGTTGAGAAATTCATTTCCCAACCATGTTTTTACATTCAATTCTACTATGTGTGTATCCTTGTCTTAGCATTGAGTTATGTTTGTAGGTGGGTGTTACCAGCATACAAGCAGTGTCATTCATTTGTAGTCTTCTATATAATCATGTCTAGCCAAGGAGAAATATTACCTTACTTAGAAGCAGTTGGTGGAAATGGGTTGGCAACAGGAAGGGCATCTAGCTGTAGGAAGTTTGTCTCAATGAATTTCATCTGACCTGTGCAAACATGGAAAAGTGGATATTAAAATGATTGTGTATCTCACCTGTATATTCACATGGAGAAATATGATGGTATATCCATCCATGTATCTTATACACATATTCACATGAAGGATTATGATGGCATATACTGCTATGAAAGATAGTATATCCATCATGCATCTTATGCATGTATATTCAAATGTGAGGTCTATGATGATACACATGGTGAATTATGAGGGTGTATTCATCCATACATTTCATACAGATATACACATGGAGGATTCCGTGGGTATATCCATCCATGAAGGATTATGATCATGTGTCTATTCATGTGATTATCATGTGATATCCTTTTGGGTGACTTCACAACAATATGGATAACAGTGATTTCAAAAAGCTATCAAAGTAGCCTCTATATAGTCACTCAACCTGCCAGAAATAGCAAGCAAATACCCTCGGATTACAGCCTACCTCTTCAAAAAAAAAAAGAAAGGACACGTTGTTCAATGTGGTGCTAGGTATTAAAAAAAACAATATTGTCAGGTTAACAGATTGATCTGATGCTAAATAACAACAAAGATTTAGACACAAAGTGTACATAGCTGTATAAGTCTGCTTTTATAGTAAACAGCAACAAAATTCACAAAACAGAAACTGCAGGTTATAGTGGAGGCCTGTTCGTGTTAATTAAACCATTCTCATTCATGATTAAGAAAGTTGAATAAGGAGCAACATCCAACTGTAAAGCTCTTCTTCCAATTTTCAGGCCCCTATTCTATTGCAAACTTCTTAGAAACAACAGTTAATTCTCCCTGAAATCACACCACTACAGCCTTAAAAATAGGAAGAACACATTAGATAATCCAGTCTTAAACAAGTGGAACATTTTGATTACTGATTTGTGTGAACAGAGTTAACGTAGGAGTAGACCACTCTTCTTCCAATAATATTTATGCAATTATCCAAATTTTCTAGAACATTCAAGTTAGCATGGGAGAAGGCGACTGAAATAATTTAAAATGTTTACTATTCTGAAAATATCTATTTCTTGTTTTTCTCTAACCTTTTTCCATGAAAATCAGATGTAGCTACTTATAATTTCATTACCCTTAACTACAGAAAATATTTTTATATCTCGACCTAAACTTTGTTGAGGAATATCATGAGTGAAGCTATTTTTTGTTGAGGCTTGTCAAGTTTATTAAGTCAACATGACTTGCAGAAAATACCAAAAATATTATTTGGCAGATATTTAACATCATTACTGGAGTAACCATGAAATTTAATTTTGCAGTGAAAGGGTTAACTTCTTGGTCTTTATTTTTATTCTTTTTCAAATGTAATTTCAATTTTCTTAACCAAAATAGCTTTTATAAAAATGTCTACAGTATTTAACTTTTTTCTCTTCTCTCTCTATAGTTAATAGATAATTTACATATAGGTTTATTAACCATCCATTTTCTCTTTCTTTCATTCTTTAAAGGAATCTTTCTACACTGGTAATGAAACAAATGATCTTAAGGTGAAACATGATATAAAAAAATTCTTGGATACTGTGCGGTAAGTTAAAAATGCAAAAGTTACTGTGTAGTTGTTTTATGATACTAATAAAAATAGCTGAATCAGTAATCTTCTAATACATCGATGACACTTCAGAGAATTGCAAAGGATTATTAGGTACAAGAATGTATTTCCAGAATAGCGATCCAGGGTCATCTTAACAGCATTATAGAGACCCCAGGCAAAGCAGTGAACTGAAGCCTCCTCTAGTATTTATTTAACAGCAAGCCACAACAATTTCTAAATTGGCATTAGCCTCCTAAACATGTGCAGCCTCCTTTCCATCTTTGGCAACTGCCAAATGTGCTTATCATGTCTTAAGACAGTACTGATACCACTGTTAAAAATAAAAGGATGAATAAATATTTCTATGATTTGCTTTTCTCTAATTTAAAATTGTCCACTTCATAGTAATTTATATATCTAGCTTTTATTTTCTAATATTAAATTTTTGAAATCTTAAGATACACTCATTCATGATTAGCATAACAAAACCAACATGATAATTGTTTATCCCTCCCCAAAATATATCCAGAATAAGCTTACAGTTAGAGAGAGACAGGTGGAGAAACATCATCATTAAAGAAGTGACTTGAATTAACCATGAATTATTTCATAGCTTCAAGATTTTGATGATGTGATTGTTTATTTTTAGAATGACATTATAGAGTAAGTGTGAGAAGCTGGATCTGTTCAGCATACGCACGAAACAGGTAGAATATTAAGGCTGGTCGTAGCTGGTTTAAATGCTAAAAGGTTAAGCTGAATCATACAAAACAAAAGTAATGAAGATATAAGTAGTTAGCCAGTATCTCATAAAATAGATCTGCAGGGTGAAAATTTAGACATATTTATAAATTGTTTGTCTGGTATTTCCAGTATTACCATTTCATTACATGATTTTTCAAGGTAGTTTTGTGAAATGTTCATCTTCATTATATTACATCAATATTCCATGCTGGCATGGGTTGGATGGGTTGTAACAGTCCAAATCAGTTCTTATTCATATTTACTACTCACCTAGATAGGTCGGAGAAACACATTTTTACACATGCACTTTATTTTTGGTTTGTTTTCTATAGCTAGATGCCCTTCCTATCATCAACTGCTTTACAAAGTATACTGGGTGTATTTGAGCAACAAAAAACTTAAAACACTCCATGAACATTGTCATCAATATCATCTTCATCATCAAAACATTGTTATTCATGAAAACAAAGAAAATGTATTTTATGAAATAGCTGTATGATTTTTTTTTTCAATACAATATCTTTTCAGATCATTTAATGATCATTTTGATGAAAGCAAACTTTTCCAGGGAGATTCTATACAAGCTAAAAAACTTAAAGTATGAAATTATTATTTTCTGTGTGTGTGTGTGTGTGTGTGTGTGTGTGTGTGTGTAATCTCATTGTCATATATTGTATGTATATTTTGTATTAAACTCAGTTGTATCCCAAGGCTCTGTGCTAGATGTATAATAATTTCTTCTTCTAAAAAAAAAATGAAAGAAATGTAATTTTATCCAGCTGAAGTATTTTTCTGTTTATAGAATTATAAAAAAAATCATTTTGTTTATTTTCTTTGTATTTTAGGCTCAATTTCAAATTCATTTCCGAAATATATCTCGAATAATGGATTGCGTTGGTTGTGATAAATGCAAATTATGGGGAAAATTACAAGTAAGTATTTTTTGAGTTGTGTTATTTTTATTAAAACATTAATGATGTAATTAAAAATGATGTCATATAAAACTGTGTTTTGAGTTTAGATTTATATTAGTTTTTAACTTATCAGTAAAGATAACCGTCCACAAAAAACATGTTCAGCCAGTGTTTACTGTTTGAAGGACAAAAGAAAATATTACTTTACTTGGAAACAAAATGAAAGTTGGTAATAGGAAGAGTCAGCCATAGAATGATCTTCAATACTCATTCGCTCAGTACCAGAATGGAAAACTGGGAGAGGAATAAGGTGATGGTGCTGCTGCTACTACCACCAGCATGATCAGAAGTTTCTGATGAAGTCAAAGCCTTAATTTTTTACCCTCTATCTATTATATAGATGAAGTTATAAATGCAATGGCAATGAAAAGAGAGAAAGAATGATTATAAAATATCAGGTCATGATATTTTATATCTGATTTTCTTGAGATTTGAAAATGTCCGATTTTCTTATGCACCAAGTTTGACAGTCATTAACTCTAATGTTTTATCCTGACAATTTTTTGTTTTACAACATTAAAGAGTGACGTCATAACTTTTTAAAATGCAATTCATGGTGTCTGGTTATATTGTGAGTTTTCTCTTGTAAATCAATTTTTATGAACCCATGGATAGATAAATTTGTTTTGTTTATGAATATGAGTTCTGATGTGGAACCAATGCATCCCAGACAGCTCGAAACATCAATGAGGTGTTTGGTGAAGATGTGGCAGATGAGCACACTGTATGTCAATGGTTTGAGAAGTTCCGGTCTGGTGACTTTACTCTTGAAAATCAGCCCCGTGGCAGACCTGAGACTATGGTGGATGATGACGAGCTGGAAACTGTAGTGGAAGCAGATACATCTCAAACTATGCATGAGTTAGCAGCAAGGGTTGATGTTTCAATTCCAACTGTATTGGACCATCTGAAACAAATCAGCAAGGTAAAGAAACTGGACAAGTGGGTACCACACGAATTGAACAAGCATCAAATGATGCATCATCTTGAAACTTGCTGTTCTTTGCTGTCATGGCATAAAAGTGAACCATTTTTGCATCATATTGTTGTGTGATGAAAAATGGATTCTTTTCAACAATAGCAAACATTTTGCACGGTAGTTGGATAGTGACGAAGTACCAAAACACAATTCGAAAACGAATATTCACCAAAAACAAAGCTAATGGTGTCCATTTTGTGGTCCAGTATTGGTATCATCCACTACAGCTTCATGAGACCTGGTAAGTCAATTACAGTGGATGTGTACATCAACCAACTGGATGAAATGATGAGTGAACTTGCAATTAAACTTGGTCAATAGAGATAGGCCAATTCTCATGCTTGACCACATGTCGCACAAAGAACACCACTCAAATTACAGGAACTGAACTTAGAAGCACTCTGTCATCCACCAGATCTTGCACCAACTGACTATCATGTTTTCCAGGCATTAGACAACTTTTTGAAATGAAAAATCTTCAAATTTGAGAAGATGCAAAAACAGCCTTTCGTGTTTACATCACCTCTTGCTCTCCAGAATTCTTCACTGCCAGCATAAATAAGCTACTGATAAAATGGCAAAATTGTGTTGATAATTTAGGTGCATACTTTGATTAACTGCATTACTTTTTGTTGAGATAAAGTAAAATAAACTTTCAGTTCAAAATTGGACATTTCATTTTTATTGACCTGATATACAGGCCAATGAGACAAATAAGATACATGATCTCAAAACACAATGTCAAGACAAGGTGACACATACATACATACACACATACATATATGTATGCATATATATACAATTATATACAACAGGCTACTTTCAGTTTCCATCTACCAAATCCACTCACAAAGGCTTTGGTCGGCCTTGAGCTATAACAGAAGATACTTGCCCAATGTGCCACACAATGGAACTGAACCTAGAACCATGTGGTTGAGAAGCAAATTTCTTACTGCACAGCCATGCCCGCACCTACTTTCTTTCAGTTTATTTAGTTTTTACCATTTTGTACATTATGTATCTTTTTTCTTTCTTTCTTTTTTTTTTTTTTACCTAGGTTCAAGGAATGGGAACTGCATTAAAGATTTTATTCTCTGGTAATTCTATTGGACCTAATTCAGTCGTGAATGCTAACAAAAAGAATAACTTCCAGCTTCGAAGAACAGAAATTGTTTCATTAATAAATGCATTTGGCAGGTTTGTTTCTAGTTTAATATTCAATATCACTTAAACATGAGTTTTTAGTTTCTGATTTTAAATACAAATTCTTCAAATTCAATATCTTCTGTAACCTTATAAGGCAATGAGCTGGCAGAATCCTTAGCATCATTTCGTCCATCTTTATGTTCTGAGTTCAAATTCTGCTAAGGTTGACCTTTCCTTTCATCCTTTCAGGATTGATAAAATAAGTACCAGTTGAGCACTGGGGTAATCAACTTACCCGCTCCCCACTGAAACTGCTGGCCTTGTGCCAAAATTTGCAAACAGTATCTTTAATAACCTTAAATAAATTTCATGATACTGAATAAATAAATAATCACTTCACAGTGATATTGAGAGATTTACAAAAAAATAGCCCACACAACTAACTGAGGCAAACCTAATACTTAAGACTGATGTGGCAATTCTAAAATATTTTTTTGTTTCAGTTGGGGCTTTTTTATTTATTTATTTTTTTTGTTCTTTTATATAATAGAAATGCAATGGAAATGGTTATAGCTCAGAATAGAAACTAGTTTTCAATAAAATCTTAATACATTAAGGTAAAGAGTGGTGGAGAGATGAACTTGAACTTGAGTGGGAGACAATATACAGTCAGCTAATTTAGAAAAACAGACTTTGGTAATAGACAAAGAATAGTCAGAGAGGTGATAGCACATCTGTGGTCCAGGTATTGTTGTGCTAGTGAGTGGGTCTTTGTTAGTCAGTTGGACAGCCTTCTTCTGTATATGGTCTAGTATGTTTGTGCATGCATGCTTTTGTGTAATATAAGCAACATCCCAGATATGGGAGCAATACACTGCTGTGAGTCTTAGTAAAGCTTTATGAAAGGTCAGCAATTAATCAAAACTGAAATACTTTCCAGACCTACAGGGTAAAGCCAGTCTTCAGGCCACAATTCAGAAATACATGCAAGGTTGCTAATAAAGATAATTACAAATTGTAAGACCTAGCATTTGTAGCAACTTAGAAGGGTTTTTTTTTTACCATGTATTGTGTGTATGTGTAAATATATATATATATATATATATATATATATTTAGAGAGAAAGAGAGAGAGGTGCAGTGTGCTGAGAAAGGTCTGGTTGGAGACCCAACCTTCTGAGTTCTTTTACAGGGCTTAGAAAAACTGAAGGACCGCTGCAATAAGTGTGTAAATCTGAGCGGAGATTATGTTGAATAACTGATCCTCCTGAATTTTTTTTACCCAAAGCCAGGAACTTTTCAACACCCCCTCATATTGCTTAGGAATGAGTATTTGGGGTACATCAGGGTTGATGGTAAGAAAAAAGATGCTAGTAAATTAGTATAGTGAATAACAAATATAATTTTTAATCTATTATAAAAATGTTGAATCTCGTTATTTCTTTAATTGTTGGTATTAATTTTATTGGATTTATTATAGTTTGTCATTGTTTTCTATGTAAAAAAAAAATTATATTGAATTTGGATATTTGTACTTGGGAAATTACAAATTTTTATATATTCTTATCTATTTATTTACTATTTTTATATATTTCAGATTGTCAGAGAGTATAAAGGAATTGAACACATTCAGAAATACAATGATGTAATTACATCATTGTGAAATTTCCATTTAACTGTGATAATGCTAATTCTATTCATCAAAAAAAAGAAAAAAAAACTGTTAAGCTATATTTTTTTATCAAAACCTTCTAAATAACATTCATTTTGGAAAAACTATATTTAATTTGATTGTACTTTAAGTAAATTTTTAAGGTAGAAAATAACATAAAAGGACTTTTAATAAACTGATTCTTTATTTATCGTAGCTGTATAAATGTGGGTGGTTGGGTGTCAGAAACAAAATATTAAGCATTTTTAGATATTTATGTTATATTGCAGTTATTCAGATGAGATGATTTTGATTAGAATAAGACTTTCCAAAAGTGAGTTTGTTTACTACTTTTCTATTGGTATATAAAATAGGCCTGTTATATTTAATTCATTTATTTTTAGGCCAAGTCTGAATAGAAAGGTTTTGGAGAATAATTATAATATTACAAACAGATTGAAATGAATTTTGTTAAGTTTAAACTCATTTTTTTTTTTCATCTCCATTGAGAAATTGGATAGAAGAATATCAGAATCAAATCTAAATCCAGCAGTTATAAATGACTTTTATTAAAGTTTTACAACTTTAGTGTTGATGTTTATGTGGATTCAAAGTTAAAACAAGCAAACCAACACCATCTTAAAAGCATTCCAATCAAGATCTAATTCTAGAATATTCTACATAGTACTAAATGTTGATCTACTAAATGTGAAAGAATGAATAACATGTATGAATGTTATCACCACAAACGTTTTCATTAGAGATAGCACTATCATTCACTTAGTTTAAATTACTACTTTATTATTATTATAATTACTATTTAAAAAAAATATTTTAAAAAGTTATTTGAATTTAATGTTTTTTTATTATTCAGATTGCAATATTTTAAAAATGTATTTTTTAAATTTTAGATTTCTTAAATATCTACGCAATCTGAAACAAAAAGCTACTCAGGTTCAAGAGGTTGTTTTAACAGTTTTGAGTAGAAAACTAAACTTCTTTTGTAAGAAATATGTATGAAAAATGAGCATTTTACTCTTAAAACATATCTCCAAGTGTTCTACTGTTTGTAATTGTATTTCCTTAAATCTATGTAATTGCATTCTATTTTATTTTTAATTTTTTTTTTTTTTCTAATAAAGAAAGTTTCTTCTTAAACTTTTGTCCCTGTTTCTAATTATTTCTAAAAAATGCTTCACAACTATACATCCTGGACTGAATGAACACATAGAGTGGTAAAGACTCTCTAATTTCACAAGACATACTGCAAAGTGGCTAACAAGAGATGTCTGGTCAAAAGGGCCCTCTAGTCTTGTTAAGGACATGGCAATCTTCTCTAATGCTGGTGCTATGATAAAATGCAACCAATACATTCTGTAAAGTAATTGGTGGAGGAAGAGAATCCAACCAAAAAAACAAATCCAAAAATCGAAATTTTGAGTTCTGACTTGTCTAGGAGAAATTACCCCTCTGATCCATACCAGCATGGAAAGTGAACATAAAATTATGACAAAATCATTGAACAATCTACATTAAAATAGACACAATGTAAAAATTGTGCTAACAAACTAAATATGTAAATTCTTACATGTTATTTTTAATGTCAAAATATAAGGTCCATTGAAGTGTTCACTAATTTGTAGAAATAAGTCATATCTTTGTGAAACTAGAACAAAACTTGCATAGATCTGCAATACAAGGATGATATCAGAGAAAATGCACACCAAGAAAACTTGTTGACAGACATAAGACTCTGCATTTGGAGAAGGGTGGTATAGTAGACTGATTCAATCTCAGTACTTGGTCCCTGCTTCATTGACCCTTTCTCCAGAAGGATGAAAAGCAAATTTAACCTCAGCAAGATCTGGATTTAGAACATAAACTGATTTTGAGGCTTGAGACCACTAAGTGTCTTCCAGAGTGGTCATGCCAACCCTTCTCTTTCATTAACAAAATATAAGCACTACTTATCAAGAAAACATCATTACTCCACAACTTCCTTAAACATAAGAAAAACTCAACTAGACCCCTGGTTTGACATCAGGTGTACTCCAGAGTAACAACAATGAGCTGGATCAACTCAAAATATTATTCACTACCATGGTATTGAGTACATTTTCCTCCTGTTTGTTAGCACTAATGGATATACATGTGTGTGAGTATATTATCAAGAAACTCATTAAACTGCTTTTGAATATAGAATTATTCAATGGCATCTGTTCTGGCCAAGTTGTACAGAGACTAATCTGACATTCACCATTATAAATGCAGTGAAGTAAAAATTGGCTAATTGGAAATGTGTAAACGATACATAGATGCAGGCATGGCTGTGTGGTAAGAAGCTTGCTTCCCAACCACATGGTTCTAGGTTCAGTCCCACTGCATGGCACATTGGGCAAGTATCTTCTATAGTCCCAGGCCAACCAAGGCCTTGTGAATGGATTTGGTAGACAGAAACTGAAAGAAGTCTATCATATATATGTGTGTATGTGTGTGTGTGTCTTGACAACCAGTGCTGGTGTGTTTACGTCTCTGTAACTTATCAGTTTGGCTTTAAAAATAAAACTAAGTACTGGGATTGAAACATTCAACTAAAAATTCTTCAAGGTGGTGCCCCAGCTTGGCTGCAGTCTAATGATTGAAAAAATAAAAGAAAAAAAATATTACCATTAATATGGTTATTTGATATGTTCTTTTATTTCAATACATTTCATAAACTTCATTTGATAGCAAAATTTTTTTCATTGATTATAAAATATATGTGATATATATCAATACTTATTTTTAGTTTCAGTTCTTTATATATTAATCTTTACCAAAATTAAGTGGATGTTCTGGCTTATCAATTCTATACAGGGTTTTGGCAACAGAGAAATATGCTCGATAACTAACTTCTTCTGGAGTGACATCATAATGATAATGACCACCCTGTCCATGAGGACTGAAGCAGTGGAAATGTTCCTCTCTTAAGTCCAGATCCTAAAAGCAAAAAGAGAATTCCAGCATATTTAATAAACACATTTGTTTTAAAAATTTCAAGCTGAGTATGTTTTTCACAAGCATGGAATAAATATTTGATGGACTAACTGATTCACAATTATACTATATACTATTGATTAATGGCAGTTTTTTTTTTTTTGGTGGAGGTGCAATGGCTCAGTGGTTAGGGCAGCAAACATGCGGTCATAGGATCGCGGTTTCGATTCCCAGACTGGGCGTTGTGAGTGTTTAATGAGCGAAAACACCTAAAGCTCCATGAGGCTCTGGCAGGGGATGGTGGCGAACCTTGCTGTACTCTTTCACCACAACTTTCTCTCACTCTTACTTCCTGTTTCTGTTGTGCCTGTAATTCAAGGGGTCAGCCTTGTCACACTGAATATCCTCGAGAACTATGTTAAGGGTACACGTGTCTGTGGAGTCTGTTGATTGGATCAACTGGAACCCTTGACGTCATAAGCGACGAAGTACCAACAACAACAACAATGGCAGTTTTAGTAATATTTTAGTAATTGAGGAAGTGGGGCATAATGGGCCAGGAAGTATGATATAGCAGCCATCATGAATTGTATCATCCCTTTCCTGCTAATATAAACGTATTCTTTCTAGTGATTCCTTTTGAAGTTCCTCATCCTCAGACCTCTCAGTTACTAGATCAATCAATTTTTGATTGTCAAACAAAACTTTGCAGTGCTAAAGAAGAGGTGCTGCAGATTTGGATTGTTTGTACTAGAGGTATGTTCAGAATATCTTCTTTGCTTATGTTATGTTGGATAAAAGAAATATCCATGAAAATTCTGAAAGTCAAGGAAATTCAGAAGTGGGATATAATGAGTCACTTGTCAGTTTGCAGGATGAGGCATAATGGGTAACTTAAGCTATTGCACATATACTTCTATAAATAGAAAAGATGAATTAAAGGAGTCTTCCACACACTGCAAATATGTGCCAGTATCAGAAAGTGTTTTATCAACATTTTTTCTTGTAATTATTGATATTTACACAAAATCAAGGGGCAAGGGGTGATTGCATCATTATTCCAAAAGGTAAAGAGGAAAAAAATGCACAAAAGTCCGAGAGTGGAAAGGAAGGAGGGTCACCTGTTCTAAAGTGGTAGAAAACAGGGAGTGCAGCGTGTGGCAATAATGATCATGACAGAGCAGATAAATCAGAGGAAGAAGACCCTGAGTGCTCCATCTGAAAATGGTTAGGGAGCAGATACAAAGAGAAAGAATGAAGTTTGGTTGCTTTGTGATGATTATGTCAGCCCAAAGTGTATCCCAAAGAGAAAAGGTGTTAACCAAAAGTTCTTCTGCAAGAAGTATACAGCTTAATCTGGACTCCGTATGCCAAATGGATGACTTCATCATGATTGAGTTAACATTCAAAATGATTGCTGTTGTGTAATTATAGTTGCCGTTTTTTTTTATTATGAAGATAGTCTATTTAACTTTGGATGTCTCTGATATATTTCTTTATTGATTGTTTTCGACACTCACCCACAATTTGTCATACTTTTATCCAAATACTACTCTGCATTTCACTCCATTTCCAGGTGACCTATTATGCCCCACCAAATATTGAACTTTCACATTTTTAATGTAGCATCACCATCTGTCCTTGGGTGCCTTTAGAGGTGTCCACCCTGTTACAAGCACTCAAGCTAGGTCTCCAGCATGTAGATATCTTCTTCCCTGACATGAGGCCCAGCAGCCCTCTAAAGTGTCATGGGCACCACTTTCCTTTTGACTATATATAATAGATAGAGGCATGGCAGTGTGGTAAGAAATTTGCATCCCAACCACATGGTGCTGGGTTCAATCCCTCTGTGTGGTACCTTGGGCAACTGTCTTCTACTATAGCCTCATGCTGACCAAAGCTTTGTGAGTGGGTTTGTTAGAAAAACTTGTCGTATTTGTGTGTGTCTTCGTGTTTGTCCCCCAATTACCACTTCACAACCAGTGATGGCATGTCCATAACTTAGCAGTTCAACAAGAAGACTGATAGAATAAGTACCAGGTTTGATAAAAAAAAAAAAAAAAGGACTGGAGTAGATTCATTCAACTAAAATTCTTCACAACCATAAAAAGACAAAAAGGACTGGAGTAGATTCATTTGGCAAAAGTCCTTCAATGTGGTACCCCAGCATGGCTGTAGTCTAATGAGTGAAATAAGTATAAAAAAATAAACAAAATATATATATATATAAATGCATAAAACTTACAGGATCATGGGAAATCAATTCTCCAAGACACACCAAAGGTGCATTTGCTTCATAAAAACGAAGCCAATTATTAAGTTCTGTGACATTATTTATTGGTTTACAACTGAAATCAGGCTGTTGGAAGAAATAAATTGAAGCAAATTTTACTACAAAATATTTAGAAATATTCATAAAAATATGATGCAACTCAAAGAATATCAAATGGGATTATAAGCATTGATTAACTTGTCATCAATTTTTTTATCATGGAAACTAATAACCAATAAAATCAAGAGCTTTCAATTAAACCTTATCAACATAAGAAGTTTGCTTCCCAACCACATGGTTTTAGGTTTAGTCCCGTGCCTCCTACAATAGGTTCAAGCTGATAAAAGCTTTGTGGGAGGAAATAGTAGTTAGAAACTGAAAGAACCCTGTTGTACATATGGGTGTGTGTGTGTGTGTGTGTGTGTTTGTGTTTGCATCTGTCCCACTACTGGTACACAACTTGTGTTGGTTTGTTTATGTCCCTGTAAATTAGTGGCTCAGCAAAAAAGACCAACAGAATAAATACCAGACTTAAAAAATTAAAAAATTGTAGTCAATTTCTTCGACTAAAACCTTTCAAAGCAGTACCCCAGCATAGCCACAGTGCAACGACTGAAACAAATAAAAGATGAATTCAAATGAATTTCTATTACTGCTGTTGATGCTCCAATGAATGATTGGCAACTGTTTAAGGAAACTAGGTTATCATGTCCACATTGGAGTATGTTTCTGAGGTTTCTGCTCATGGAAGTCCCACATAAGGTAACTAATCTGTATGTGGACAAACACCTGTGTGCTGAGAGTAAGAGAAAAGTGAAGAGTGGTTACAAATAGCAAGAAATTCACTGACATACAGAAGAAACAGTATGAAAGACATAACTGAGACATGAGTTACATTAAAATTAATAAAATATTAATTATCATATAATACTTTGTATAAAGATAACTTCACTTGCTAATGCATCATGCCAGTTTTTAAAAAAATGTTTCAAATTTTGAAACAAGGATAGTAATTTTAGGGGAAGTAGGTTAGTTGATTGCATCAATCCCATTACTTGACTGCTACTATATATCATTAATCCCCAAAAGGATAAAGGGCAAAGTTGGCCTCAGCGGGATTTGAACTCAGAATGTAAAGAGCCTGAAGAAATGCCACTAAGCATTTTATCCAGTGCACTAATGATAGTGGAGGCGCAATGACCCAGTAGTTAGGTCGGAGGATCGTGGTTTTGATTCCCAGACCAAGCGTTGTGTGTGTTTATTGAGCGAAAACACCTAAAGCTCCATGAGGCTCCGGCAGGGAGTGGTGGCGACCCCTGTTGTACTCTCTCGTCCCAACTTTCTCTCACTCTTTCTTCCTGTTTCTTGAGTAAGGCTGCGATGGACTGGCGTCCCGTCCAGCTGGGGGGAAACATATACGCCATAGAAACCGGGAAACCGGGCCCATAAGCCTGGCTAGGCTTTAAAAGGGCGCTTAATAATAATAGAAAAAACTA
Source organism: Octopus bimaculoides (assembly GCF_046866305.1). Taxonomy (NCBI): domain Eukaryota; kingdom Metazoa; phylum Mollusca; class Cephalopoda; order Octopoda; family Octopodidae; genus Octopus; species Octopus bimaculoides. The sequence continues at coordinate 115,220,816 of NC_142933.1, read as the reverse complement.
ATGATTCTGTCAACATGGCACCTTATGTCTGTTTAAGAAAAACTTTTAAGGTACTGAGACAATTTCATAATGTCAATAACAAGTGCAAATAATTGGATCAGACAAAAAGTATTCTTCAAAATAGAAAGAGCTTACCATAATATGAAGCTTAGCTTTACCATTTTCTATGATAAATACACCACCTAATGCTACAGGTTCACTGCCATATTGAGACTTTAAAGTTTTCCGAATTGCTGTGGGAAAATTATCATCACCAATGCGCTTGCTCGCTTTCACTTCGATTACCTGAAAATAAAATCACAATCTCTGAAATTAATTGAACAATTCCAATTATTCAATACATAGATATTTCTATTTTAGTATATCATTGCCAATGTATTTTATTCATCTTACATAAACAGTAGGTGTGTGATAATTAAACTGACATATGCTAATTATCAACAGCAACTAATTATGCTGTCATTTATGCTTGCATGCATACATATGTTATCAATGCTGTTATTAACATTGTCACTGCCACAGTATACTTTATTGATATTTACAAAGTAGATAACTATTCACTCAGTGCTTTAATAAATGTCATACTGCATTTATTATGTATAGGCGCGGGAGTGGCTGTGTGGTAAGTAGCTTGCTTACCAACCACATGGTTCTGGGTTCAGTCTCACTGCGTGGCACCTTGGGCAAGTGTCTTCTACTATAGCCTTGGGCTGACCAAAGCCTTGTGAGTGGATTTGGTAGACGGAAACTGAAAGAAGTCCGTCGTATATATGTATATATATATATATATGTATGTGTTTGTATGTTTGTGTGTCTGTGTTTGTCCCCCCAACATCGCTTGACAACCGATGCTGATGCGTTTACGTCCCTGTAACTTAGCGGTTCGGCAAAAGAGACTGATAGAATAAGTACTAGGCTTCCAAAGAATAAGTCCTGGGGTCGATTTACTCGACTAAAGGCGGTGCTCCAGCATGGCCGCAGTCAAATGACTGAAACAAGTAAAAGAGTATTAGTGAAGCTGTTTCTTATTACAGTTTACAATGCCATAAATATCGCTGAAGTGACATTTTGAAGAAGGAATTGTATAGTTATAGAACACAGCAGTAGCAGCAACTGCAATTGTTGACATTGGCATCATAATCCTCAAGATCAACTAATTGTTACCTATTTTCCAATACGTATCATTCCAGAAAATTTTGTTTCTATTTGGTTGTTCAATGAAAAAATAATTTTTAAAAAAATTTTAATTTACTCAGCCCTTGCACAATAACAGATAAAATCTAATAAAATCCTAAATGTATCTGTTATTGGTAATAGTTACAGTTCATCAACTGATATTCCAGATAGAATGGGTTGAATGAGTCAGCAGTTTGTTAAATTGCCATTCAACTGTCCTGCAACTCTTCATATGTAAGACCCGATATCCTCAGATTTAATCTCACCACTTTTCATATCCTCCTTGAGTCTTCCTCCTCCATAAATACTTCTGTCAATACATTGCATTTATATTTTTTTTCAATGCATATCACCTATTCTCATTATGCATCTATACCTACCAGTGCAGAAATTTCTTGTGCTGAAGATTTTGATATCGAGTTACTCCCTAAGCCTACATGTTCTGTCTTCCATGCAATTTAACTAACACTGCAGGTCCAACATATCATAACTGTCTTATTTCTCTCCAGCCTTCATATATGTATAATCATTACCCAGATCTTTGAAGCAAGCAACTTCACACATTACATGAGCTTCATCCAATCTTTTTGTGGAAACAGAGAGAAAGAAAGATAGAATCCTTTTGTTGCCAGCTGAATCTCTTCCACTGTTACTTGCTCCAGTTACTATACTTTCACTGACATCTTCCAAAGCACTAAGTAGGTCACCCTAAATAAGAGCAAGTATCAACTACATTTAACAAGCCATCTAACCAATTCATAGACCCTCCATTTCATGTATGACCTTGATATCAATTTCTTCTGCACATTCATCATACCTTAATCAACTACTAATCCTCACCACACATCCCACCAAACCACAAAAGATCGGAACCTATTAAACACCTTTTCTGGGTAACAAATGTGATGTAGAGTTTCTTTTGTTCCTAGTTAAGAACTTTTGCAATTATTAAACTAGTAAAATAGTATCCGTGGTTCTTCATTTTAATATAAACCCAACCTATACATTATCAAAGCTGTCCCTACTTTGTAATGAACTCTCTAAACTGCTCATCTGACTCATGCAAACATGGAAAAGTAGATGTTAAAGGCAGTCGCAGCAGTGATGATGATGATGCACATCTGCTATATCTAAACATTATAAATCAAATTTACTGCTTCTCAATGTAACACTATCAAACAAATTATTATTTCAGATCTCACTGTACACAGAGCGAATAATTTTTGTCTTTTTTATATTCACTGCTTATGATTTCATGTGTGTTTTAAAACCTTTACTGTGTGTATTTCAGATTTAGAATAGGTACATTATGTCCCTGTATGTCATAAGAGAAGACTAAATTGAGAGGCAATAGGCAGGGCTTCCAGCCATAAAACACTACCTCAGAAATATCACCCAGTTCATACAAGCATAGAAAAGTAAATGTAAATCAGTGACAATGATGACAATGACAACAACTCCATGTTCCTTTTAAAACTTATAAACAATAAAATTTATGCTAATTTTAGAACCAGTTTCTCCAAATATTTCATTATTACAAAATCCTAAAATAAATTCAATTTTATCTTCTTATACTTATTTTTTACAAGAGAAAAAAATTGTCTACAAATAAAACATTCATTCTAAAAAAACAATTGCGTTAGAGGAATGGATCAAATAATATTTGTGTGATTTGATAATAAAGTGAAAAGAATTATTACCTTTCCCTGTTTACCTTCACAGCAAAGTAAATTAGCCATTAACATAAAACTTGAATGTTCAATTTGTTTTAGATTAAAGCAACCATTCTAAAAATGAAAATTTCAAATAAAAAGATAGAAACAAATCATTATAATAATGCTTTTTTTAATGGTTTAACTATTTAGCATTTAAATGGGCTATATCCAGCCAAAATATTCTACATGTTTTATGTTCAAACAGGCCAGGTCTGGCATCTCCACCAAACCAACAATGTCAGTCTAAAAATAAAGTTACTTCATCAAAATTTCAAAGCTATAGGATAATACATGATTAATTCTAACTAATGTGAATAAACGAGCATTACATTTGACACAGCAATGTGAATGCTAAAGGGTTAAATGGGAAGAATGGTAGAGTCATGACACTTTTCAGGGCCTCTAAGACAGGTGGAAGGAAGGGTGGAAGTTAGTCTTAAAACAGAGAAATAGCCCAAATACTTGCAAAAGAGTGGACCTTGTTAAAACATTTAATGGACAGATGGTGGCATTAAACCAGTTGATAGATTATACTCTATCACCCCAAGTCATAATAATGCTTAACGAAGAAAAATTTTCATTATAAATACAGTATTTTTTTAATCAATTATTTAGTAACTATGATGAAAGTATTATACATCAACAATTTATTAAACAAGTCTTCTTTTCAACATTTACTGCTTATGATTCCATATTCTTTTAATATTAAACTGTTACATAATCAATATTTCATTCAGATAGAATGCACATCTGGCAAATTATATGCATCTCATCCCATCTAATACTGCAAGCTTACCATATTCTCCAAAAAGGATTCATAAGTGTCAATAGATTTTCATTGCTGTGAGGATTGGAAAGGTCTGCTAAATCAGAGGTCTCCTGAAACATTAGACCTACCTTACTCCTCACATACTGACACCTAGAAAAACTCTTTGGATTTTATTGACATTATTTCCCATACAGATTCTTTTGAATTCTAGAGTCCCTTTTTCTCTGTAGAGGCCCTGAATAAAGATCTCTAAGGTCACCAATGTACACTACTCCTTTCATGGTTAAGTGGTTAGGAGTACAAAAGCCATCCAGAAGGCTTCAACACAGTGTAAATTTACAGCTAAAAAGATATAGGGATACTGATGTAAAAGAGAAAATTTAAATGCATCCTATCATTAATACTGTATCACAGTGAATTAGGAACTAAACAAAGTTATTTGTTGTCACTACTGACTAATCAGCCTTTGTTTACTGATCAAAGATGGTACCTACACTTTGAAGAAAAATAATTCTACTGCATATCAGATATTTGCATCCTAACCATGCAAAATACCACCATGATGAAAGACAATTTCTCTAGTCTTTATTTGGGAAATTAAAACACATTCAAACATGCATCCACTTGTGTCATTCTTGGAAACTTCAAGTAATGAATTACATTTACCATTGTGTACTTCTAAGAATGGTAATCCACTACTTAAAAACAAAACAAAAAAACACAGGATAATCATGATGGGAAATTCTTTTGATAAATCTGCTCAGTAAGAGCTGACCTGGAGTTAAACAACAAAGGACACAACAAAACAACAACAATAGTGACAACAATCACAACAGGGACAGCAATATGAGAAACAACATCCTCAGTAATTTTTTTAAAAACTTCTCACCTCAGGATTGACCTTTGCGATGTAAGTCTGACACCCATCTGGTTTATTTAGGTTCACATTGCACATCATCTACAACATAATTCATAGATTTCATCATCAGTCACCATGACACTAAAGTACAGTTATAAATACATCATGGTAGATCACTACCTACCAGTTGCTCTCTTTTACAGTAACACATCTTTATTGATATCCCATCAAACTGCTCATGCTGTTTTTCTATTTGATGTCCTTACCAAGAACCAACATATAGCTGTCATACTCTGTCCACCTTTTCCCCAATCCTACCATCCCATCATTATTTCTCACATCACACGCACTCAAACTCTCTCCTGTCACATTCTTGGTCATCACTCCCTTCTACTCACACCTTCATTCAGTAGAGAGGGCTCCTTAATTCCACAAAGGGCAAGACAACTTTGCTTGCAGCGGTGCCACAATAAGATATATGCAATACACTTTGTGAAGTGACTGGCATTTGTTCAGAGACCGCATAAGATTGAGAAGACTCTAGTCACTTTAAGGACATGACAATTTTTCTCATGCTGGTGCCACAACTGCAACCCATCCATAGATGCATATCAGTAACCAGATTGCACTTATGCAACAAACATTTTCACACTTCAAGAAAAAGATGAAAAGTGAATTCAGCAAATTTTGTGTGTTTTTAAATGGCTACAATGGCTCTTCTATGATCTAACTGCAACATTTAGATATTTCTAGAATATTTTTTATTTGTTTGTTTGTTTTGTTACTGCTGAATTTTGCTTTTAATCACAAAGTGTGAAATATGGGGGAGAGTTATAACTAATTGAATTGATACTGAAGCAATGTAAAGTTAATAAAAATGAGTTCTAACATAGACACAAGGCTTCATATTTTGGAGGTGGAGTATAAGGAATTATGTTAAACCTAGTACTTGGATAGATTGCCTTGTAGGTAGTATTTGTTCAGACACTCTGCCCTTTTAGTTTAAATCTTGCAGAGGTCAATATTGCCTTTCCTCCTTATGGAGTTGATAAATAAAGTACAAGTCAATTATTGGGGCAGTTTCTCTCTCTGTCTCACCTCTCTTGAATTCAGCTATGTTGAAGAGACCAAGAAGGAGGATCCATAAGGTGGTACAATCAAACCTTTCACCATCAAACTTTGACATTAATGTCAATAATGTGACCGATTTTTTTAGAGAAGCACAGAATGTAAACATTTACATAGACATATACACACACAATGAGCTTTGTACAACTTTGATCAAACAAAGTCACTTCCAAAACATTGGTTGTCCTTGGGCTGTAGTAGAAAACACTTGTCCAAGGTGCCCCATAGTGGGATCGAACCCAGAACAACTCAGCTTTGCCTGTGCAAACACACACATGTAAATGAAAAGAGAGAATACTTACCTCAGAATTAACCCCTATCAAATGAGCTGGGCCAGCTCCAGCACCAATGAAAAATCCATCTTGTTGACCAGAAATTTCAGATATTGTTTTAATATTATAAATCTGTAACAAAATTCAAAAACAAAATTATTTAATAGTTTGTCATGTTACATACATTTATATTCATTTCTTTAATAATTCAAAACTATTTAACTATTCAATTCCTTAATAATTTCAAATATAAGAGTTGAGACAATAGTTAAAAATACTTTTGTACAAGTGTAGTGGGTGCTTTCACGTGCCACTGGCACAAGAGCCAGCCAGGTGGTTCTGGCAATGACTACACTCAAAAGGTGTTTTCAGTCAAGATACATATTTCTCCCATGGCTGGACATGTTTTCATGGAAGATTAGAAACATGTAACACCACTTGAATGATGATGATAATGCTCATTTAAAACTATAGTCAAATGTACACATACATACACATGTATGTGTGTGTGTGTGTGTGTGTATATATATATATATATATATATATGTGTGTGTGTGTGTGTATATATATATATATGTGTGTGTGTGTATATATATATATATATATATATATATGTGTGTGTGTGTGTGTATATATATATATATATATATATATACACACACACACATACACACACACACGACAAGTTTCTTTCAGTCAGTTTCCCTCAACTAAATCCACTCACAAATCTTTGGTCAGCTTGAGGCTATAGTAGAAGATACCTGCCTAAAGTGCTAAAGTGCCATGCAATGGGACTGAACCCAAAACTATGTGATTGGGAAGCAAACTTCTTAACCATGTAGCCATGGCTCATTATTAGCAGAATACATTCAATAAGTAGTAAAGTGCTTTAAAAAGTCATTCAACAATGGATAACTGCTGGAGGTTTAGTTTACTTTCACTAATTTAAAATAATTAAGAACAAACCTTTTCTTTATGGACAGTGGGAAGAAGAAAAGGAGGACCTCCAATGTCAGCAACACAAGGATTTCCGCATATACCTGGAATGTTAAAACAGAAACTAACTGAAGTCATGGTTTAAATTGAAGTGTACACTCACATTTTTCAAGAAAGGAGCTAAAAAAACAAAAGCTATGGATCCTTAAACAGAAATTTAATTTACTGAACATTTTCTTTAATCATTTAAAAATATTCACAGAGTTTATCAACTCCAAAAAGAAAAGAAAAGTATTTTTTCTTATTAATACATAAGCATATTCTTCTGCCAATATAAGGATATCTAGAAGAGAAGATAGGTGAGGGGGAAGAAAAGGAAACAATGTATGACAATGAAGATTTTGGTATTCTGTTTTTTTAATGGCTTTGTCAGAGGAAGATGTCTAGAGTCTATGACCATTATCAAGGCCACAATGACTAATAGAAAGAAGATATCCTCAGACTAGAGATCTGACCTTAAATGCTTACAGGTGAAAGGACTGCTGATGAATTAAGTCTACCACCTGGATAGAGGATGAGGAAGAGTAGAGAAGAAAAAAGAAGAGCTGTGGCGATAGTGTTTGTTGCTGTGATGTTCATGAACAAGGATTGAAAGTTAAATAGTATAAATAAATATGGTTTACCTTCAGCAGCCAATTGAAATGGTTTCTCTCTCAAATCAGGGCAGTCAACAATGTTGACAGACACATCTTGAAAATTCTTTAATAACCCCTTGGACAAAACTGAAATAAAGGTTTGAAAATACACAATAATCAGCTTGCAATACACAAATATAAATTATATAGTAAACTTTTTATTTCTTTTAGATTCTTCAGTTTGGGTTTCATCATCATCATCATCATCATCGTCGTCGTTTAATGTCCACTTTCCATGCTGGCATGGGCTGGATAGTTTGACTGAGGACCGGTAAGCTAGAAGGCTGCACCAGGCTCTAATCTGATCTGACAAAGTTTCTACAGCTGGATGCCCTTCCTAATGCCAACCAATCTGAGAGTGTAGTGGGTGCTTTCACATGCCACTGGCACAAGGGCCAGCCAGGTGGTTCTGGTAACGACCACACTCAAAAGGTATTTTTTACGTGCTACCTGCACGGGAGCCAGTCCGGTGGTACTGGCAATGACCATGCTCAAATGTTGTTTACCACATGCCACTGGCACATGTGCCAGTTAAGCGACCCTGGCAATGATCACGCTTGAATGGTGCTTTTTACGTGCCACCAACACAGGAGCCAGTCAGCAGCCCAGGCAACGATCACACTTGGATGGTGCTTTTAACGTTCCACTGGCACGAGTGCCAATCAGGTGGTACTATCATCGGCCTTGTCAGCAATTTTGGTTTCACTTGCCTCAACAGGTCTTCGCAAACAAAGTTTAATGTCCAACGAATGACGGGTACTTATAAGTGGGCTGGTTACACTTACTAGTATAGGCCATGGGTTATGGTCTCACTTGGCTTGTCAGGTCTTCTCAAGTACAACATATCTCCAAAGGTCTCGGTCACTATTCATTGCCTCAGTAAGGCCCAATGTTCGAAGGTCATGCTTCACCACCTCATCCCAGATTTTCCTGGGTCTACCTCTTCCCTCAACAGGTTTCCTCAATTGCTAGGGTGTGACACTTTTTCACACAGTTATCCTCATTCATTCGCAACACATGACCATACCAGCACAGTCATCTCTCTTGCACTCCACATCTGATGCTTCTTAAATCCAACTTTACTCTCAAAGTGCTTACACTCTGTCATGTATGTACACTGACATTACACATCCAGCGGAGCATACTGGCTTCATTCCTTGCGAGCTTATGCATGTCCTCAGCAGAGTGTGTGAGAACAAATAGCATCATTCTAAAGTCCACTTTTCCATGCTTGTATGGGTCAGATATTGCTTACTGAGGTAGATTTTCTACAGCCAAATACCCTGTTGCTAACCCTAGTATGTTTCCAAGCAAGGTAATATTTTCCCTTGACCATTTCATCTGCTGCTACGTTCTGAGTTCAAATTCCACTGAGATCGACTTTGCCTTTCATCCTTTCTAGGTCAATTAAATACGCACTAGGGTCGATGTAATCAACTTACTCCTCTCCCCTATGTTGCCATTTTGGCAAAAACTTGAAATCATTATGTAATGCGGTGAGCTGGTATAAACATTATCACGCCGGGCGAAATGCTTAGCAGTGTTTTGTCTGTCTTTACATTTTGAGTTCAAATTCTGCTGAGGTTGACTTTGCCTTTCATCCTTTCAGGGTTGATAAATTAAGTACCAATATGTATTGGGGTTGATGGATTCGACTGGACCTCTCCCCAAAAATTTTGGGCCTTGTGCCTAGCGTAGAAAAGAATATTTTCCCTTGGCCAGACATGTTTTCACAAAATATTCAAAATGAATACAAAGCTACGCAGTGGGGCAGAACCTGAAACCATGTGATTGGGAAGCAAGCTTCTTATCTATCACAAAATCATTAATAAAACTTTGGGGCTAGCCATGCAGCAGATAAAGACTTGTCTAGTTCCACTGGAAATTATGATACTAAATATTTTTCAAATAAATTAATTCAAATTCTACGTCTGCTTGTAATTGTATCAGTCTTAATTACCCACTTGATAATAAATGTCTGCTGAAGTCGTTTAGTGCACTGTGCTAAAATACACCTGTTCTTCATGCTGGCATGGGTTGGATGGCTTCACAGGAACTGGCAAGGCCAGGGGCTACACCAGGATCCATTGTCTGTTTTCACCTGGTTTTTATGGTTGATGCCCTTTCTAATGCCAACCACTTAACAGAATATACTGGGTGCTTTTTACATGGCACTATCACCAGTGTTTTTTTACTTGGCACCAGCACCAGAGCTTTTCATGTGGCACCAACATCCACACCAATGTTTTTTACATGGCACCTTGGATTTAGGATCCCACTTCTTTTGTGGGGGGAATTTTCTGAGAGAAATCAAATAGCTTATCTTTTGCAGGAGATAAGCTATTGAAGGACACTGTTACAACTAAGTTTACTGCTGAAGAGAACAAACGTTTAGTGTGCTCAGTTATTTTTCGTTTTTTTTTTTTTTGTCAATGTAATATAAAACTGTATACACTTCGTGATGGGAATAAATAAATTCGAAATGTACTTTATATAATATGATGAAAAGATAGAGAAATGTATGCACAGTAAGAAATATTTCCCTTGGTTAAAATTAAAACTGTCACTTGTAGGGGATATATTTTCTCAAGATAAGTGTTTTGTATATCTTGTTAGTAGGGGAGGTGAAAGGACAAAAATGTAAGTTTTGAAGTTTTCTTCTGCACAATTGGAATCTCTAGTATTCAAACTTTAGAAACCTGAAGATTAATGTGGAAAAAAATAATAGACAAAAAATAAAAAGTTAGAGGTGACGCAAAGCCTTCGTTCGTTTCGGTTGTTTAAGAAAAACCAATTTAAATTTTTACATTCCCCGTTATTGTTTGTCTCAATTTTAATTACACCGCTTTCATCTGCTGAAACCATTACGTTTGTCTTGTATAATATTTTGTTTTTATTTCATGTTGTAGGGAGGCAGTGCGACAAGAAAGACTGCAAGCCACCGTACTTGCATTCATTTTAAAGTTTGTCAGTTTGTCTTTCGTCAAGCAGATCAAGTTTCAGGAACGTACCGGTTTAGAGCCACTTGATTTAATTATAGTTTAATCTACAGATAAAACTTTAACTACTTCAGATATTTTGTACTCTTCTTTATGTAGTACAATCAGTTAATTTTTAAAAATTTTGTTTTGTCTTTTACTTGCTCCAATTCATTTGGTTTTAACAATGATGACTCCGCTAGTTTTTAACTTGTATTTTAGTACTGGAGCAGACGATAACGCACTCGTGTACAACTTGTTTTAATGTGTTTGGCTCCAGGTTATCACTGATAGAGAAAAGCTATTGTCGAAGGACTTCCATCCATGACTGTCTTGTTTTCTTTCCTTTTTCTAGCAATTATACTATCCGATAAGTCTTTATCTACAACGAAAACGTGATTTTGAGGGAGATTGGGCCACTATCTCAACTACTTAACACAAGGAACGTAATGTCGATATGACAAAACTAATAATACGTTTAGTTGACATTTTTTGCTCCTTACCAAAAACATATCACGTCTTTCTACAATTAAAACTGTGTTTATATTCTCGTGAGAAGTTACGATTCAATGAGGGAGCCCTTGTGTATTTGTTCGAGCTGCGATAGCAGCCAAATTTCCCTCAAACACTACTGTCTAAAGGGAAAGGAAGGATACTTTTGTTAACACATCCGAAGATGCTTTTCACCTTGGGTCTGCTCATAGAACCGAGTGAAAGAGACTGACTTGTGTTGTTTGGACTGTTATAAAAATTTGATATCAGTCACGTGATATAATTAGCATTTGTTTAAAAAATATCGATACAAAATACTTAAAAAAAAAACGGTAACCCTGAAAATTGTGTCGCGTTTTGTGTAAATATTAAACAATAATAGCATGTAAAACTAAAGTAATGCTAAGAATGGTTTGATACTTAAAATGTGTTTTCTGTCAACGTTTAAATATTAACTACTTTCAGACTACTGCCGAGTTGTCGGTGTTGTTTATCCACCCTAGGTCAAACTTTGATAAAAGGAATTCGAGCTGTGACTGTCCCATCTTTGTAGGGGTACCTAGGACTACAATATACCATTTTCTCTTATATAAGACGGTATAGTGAGGCTCTAGACAAATTTCGTTCTTATCTCTAGTGAATTTATTTACCGGTAACATCTTCGTAAACCGTTATGTAATTAACAGGCATTGTAACTATATTTTCTAACCGAATAAGTTGGAATAATTCAGTATATGAGATTCTTCAATGAGCATAAATATTTCGATAATCAACAAAATGCAGAATAGCCTGGAATTAAAAATGAATTAATAAATTTACCTGAAACTAACTCAGCCTCGTCGGGTATTTTTAATGGCAATTTTATGGATGGAGGATCTGACAATTCCACTGCCATCGTTTTAGTATGTGATTGCCTTATTGTCCTGAAGATACTGATTATTGATAATATTATTTGTCATGTACTCAAAAGAAAGATATTCAAGAGATAAAAGCAACGTGACATTTCCTAACTTTTATGAATCCCCGGATGTTGGCCTGCAAACAAAAAATAAATACATGAACATTTCTGCTATTGTTAAAAAAAATTTTTTTTTTTTTTTGTACGTGTCCCAAATTACATATAAGTTAATAAACAGTATTTTATTGAAATTAGCAGGAAGCGAATAAAATTCTGATTGTAAAGTGTGAATGTAATCTTAATCCTACTCCTCCAACAAATATTATGTGGGCCATGTGCTACTGCAGCTGCATTCCCTTGTGTTTTATAGCTATTAAAAGTTGCAGGCGAAGAAACAACTGTTCAAATACCTCGTCTGTTGCTTCGGCGAGTCGTTTTTAGATTTTATCAAATGTTGCATACGAGGTTGCATGACCCTGATCTTGAATGTTATGCGTTGGAACACAGTGCGCTGTTTTACGCAGGAATTTCAACCATGTTTCGTGGTCTGCTACCACAACAGCTCCTTTATAGGAAGGATCCAGTTAGCTCAAGACATCATCAGGAGGAACCACGTCCGGTTTCGGCCCCTACTCCTCTACCGTTTTGACGTGGCGGGGCCCCTCCTTTCGGAGGTGTCTTCAGCTCTGGTGTTGGGTGCATGTCGTCTTTCTTCTATTCCCTGGCCTCTTCGATGCAGCATCAACGAGTGTCAGCCTCCGACTGATCGTCATGTCAAGTTCCCCTTTTTATATCTGCTACTAGGCTCCAGCAGGCAGCCCCAGCTAGTTGTCACGTGACACCGTCTAAATTTCCCTCTGCTAGGGTCCAGTAGGCAGCCCCAGCAAGTTGTCACATGACACTGTCTAAACTTCCCACTGCTAGGCCCCAGCAAGTTGTCACATGACACTGTCTGAACTTTAACTGACAATGGAGGGCGCGAAGCCACTTCAGTGTCAGCCTGTCTCACCTAGACATGTTATGACTTTCAAGCCATATTCGGTCTTACCGCTTCAGCCATATATAGAAGCTGGCTTTTTCGACCACCTCCTGTATCCTCCTTATCAGTTTTCTCAGTTCCGAGTTTGAAAACGCAAATCTTCTCTTGAATAGCGTTGTCATTTTTCTTTCAACGAAGCCTCTAGCCCCCACTGCCAGATGGTAGTACTCGACAGTCCATCCCTGTTCTCTGCACTCTTCGATTAGTTTTTCATATCTCTTCTCCTTTCGCTTCTCTGCATTGTCGATGTTTTCTTCCCATGGTACTGTCAGCTCTAGCAAGATTCCTATTCTCCGTTCTGTGTTCCATATGACTAAGTCTGGTTTTTTTGTTGTTTTTATAAGTGGAAAAATTGCTAGACTTCCCAAATCCGTGGCCAGCTCCCAGTATCCCTTCCATCTTTCGTCTATCTCATATATTTTATTTGGAGGCCTGATCTTATGTCCTTTTCCCTCCTTCTGGAAGTATATTTTCCTGCGCTTTTCCACTTTGGGGTACTCTACTCTGTTGTATCCCTCGATCTTCTCCTTGAGTACTGCACTTATGACGCCAAGGACTTGATTATGGCGCCATGTATACCTTTCTGGTGCTAGTCTGCAGCTTGACAGAACGTGTCTCACCATCGCTTTCTCCCCGCATCCACATTCATCGGTTGTTTTTATGTTCCATCGAACTAAGTTCGCCGGTGAGGGTAGAACGTCAAAGGTAGACTTGATCAGGAAGGCTGTTCTTGCTTGTTCCCAAGCCCAAAGTTCCTTCCATGAGATTCTGCGACTGACCACGTTTTCCTCCCATCTCAGGCACTGCCCCTGTTGACTGCATTGCACCAAATGTACATTCCGCCTTTCTCACTTCGTGTACCACTGCCTCTTTCATCTCTTTTACACTGCTCTTGCAAAATGGCCTGAAACTGCTCGTCCCTAGGCCGGCTCTTGCTTCTTGCGTTGCTCCAACTATATCGGCATGTTTTAGTATTCCGATCGCCCTGTTTACTGCCTCTTCCGCATTCCATTTCCTCCCTGTTCGTACCTTTGGAGGGTTTTCTCGGATGCTCTGATCTTTTGAATACCTTAGCATCATTACTGTCCTCGCCTTTCCTGCTTTATATTCTTCAGTGAGCGATGCTATTGGAAGTTGCAGCACGGGTTTTCCATATAGTGCAGATGTATTGAGTGGTTTCGGCAGACCAAGCCATTTTCTGATAAACACACTGCATCTTTGTTCTATCCTTTCTACTCTACTCAAGGCTATTTCGTACATTTGCAATGGCCACATTATCCTTGGGTACAGTCCAAATTGCAGTATCCAACATTTGAATTTTCTCGGCAGTGTTGTTCTGTCAATTGCCTTCAATCCTTGTTCTACTAACTCGTGTGTCTCTTTCTTTTGCTTCTTATCATTTAATAAGTCTCTATACCATCTGCCGAGACTCTTTACTGGTTGTTCTTTCACCGTTGGTATGTCTTCACCTCCTATCCTGAATTTCACTTCTTCTTGCACTCCTTTCACGAAAGCCACGCTTCGAGATTTTTTGGCTTTGAATTTCATTCTTGCCCATCCTATCAGTTCATCCAACCGCTCTAACGTTCCCTCTGCTGCTTCTCTACTTTCCGATAGTAGAGCGATGTCGTCCATAAAAGCCCTTAATGGTGTCTTTATAGCAGCTTTCTCACAGTTTGTTGACCTTAGTAACATCTCCATGACTAGCACGAATAAGATGACTGATATCGTGCATCCGGCTGCAATACCTACTTCTAGCCGTTGCCACTCCGTTGTGAACTCTCCTGCTGTAAATCTCATCCTCATGTTGTCGTAGTAGGACATGAGCATTCGTTGAACATCTTTTGGAATCCAAAAGAAGTCCATCGCTGCTCTGATTACCGCGTGTGGAACAGATCCATATGCATTGGCAAGATCTAGCCAGACAATGTGCAGGTTTTTCTTCAGTTGTTTTGCACAGGTGATAGCTTCCCAGATGGCAACTGCGTGTTCTATGCACCCAGGGATTCCGGGGATTCCTGCTTTTTGGATTGCTTCATTAACGTACCCGTTACGCTGTACGAATCTTATGTGGGAACACATAATAAAGTCTTAATTATAAAATTTGCATCATGTTTCCTCTCTTCAACAGATGAACAATTTTATAGTCCTAGAATTTTGTTATTCCAGTCACAGATATGACGCTTTTTACGATTACTAAATCAACCCCATTATCAGACTGATGTTTGAAATGAGATTCTTAGAACTGCTTTGCAAATTCAGCAATTTACACTTTAAATTTATAATGTGGCATCTTGGGCAAATGTCTTCTACCCTAGCCCTAAGCCAACCAAAGCCTTGTGAGTGGATTTGGCAACAGAAACTGAAAGAAGCCCATCATAAATGTATATATGTATGTACATATGTGTGTGAGTGTGTATGTGTCTCTTCTTGTCTTGGCATAGCATAGTTGTAAATGAGTGTCACTGACATACAAGCAGTTTCATCATTTCCAGTCTTCTGTATAAATATGTCTGGCCACAGGGAAATTATTACCTTACTTGGAAACAAGTTGGTGGGGGGGGGGAGAGTTGGTGACAGGAAGGGCCTCAGGCAATAGACAAGCTGCCTCATTAAATTCTGCCCAATCCATGCAAGCATAGAAAAGTAGATGTCAATATCATGATGATGGTGATGATGTATGATGAGAAGGGAAAAAATTTAACTGAATTACTTGCATGTAAGTGGGTGGGTATTCCACAGACACATGCACCCTTAATGTAATTCTCAGACAGAATCAGCAGTAGATAGTGGGACATGATTAAACTTTTAGATTAGAGGTGCAATCTATCCAATGGGCTTCCACATAGTTTCTGTCTCCCTAGTTTCATTCACAAGGGTTGGGTTGACCTGAGGTTACAGTAAAAGACACAGGTTATATACTTCCAGCCAACAAGTCTGATAAGTCACCTATACAACTAAATGTTTTATAGATACGTAACCAATGGTCACTCTCTGACCAGCCATTACAAACAATCACCCGTGCAGCATGGAAGGCAGATGTTAAACAATGATGATATATATATATATATATATATATGTGCATGTGTGTGTGTGTAAGGATTTTCGAGCGAGATCGTTGTCAGTGCCCCTGGACTGGCTCTTGTGCGGGTGGCACATAAAATACACCATTTTGAATGTGGCCGTTGCCAGTACCGCCTGACTGGCCTTCGTGCAGGTGACACGTAAAAGCACCCACTACACTCTCTGAGTGGTTGGCGTTAGGAAGGACATACAGCTGTAGAAACTCTGCCAAATCAGATTGGAGCCTGGTGTAGCCATCTGCTTTCACCAGTCCTCAGTCAAACCGTCCAACCCATGCTACCATGGAAAGCGGACGTTAAACGATGATGATGATATATATATATATATATAAAAATATAAGATTCAGGGATTGAGATGTAAGAAGAAAGTTAGCTTCAAACAATCTGTAGTAAATACAAAAAAAAAACATTTGGGTTACTTGATGAGATACTACAGTAGATCCATCCATTTTGTCAAAACAAGAAATCTGTAAGCCAACACCAGAAATTTCAACATTATTACTAAAATACTTTGTCTCTAATTAAAAGGAAAATAAGGCAGCAAAGTCTTAACATTGATTCAAACATTTGTATGATGCATCATATGCATGCAACAACATCCACTAACCCTTCAAGTGTCAAAGTTCATGTATAGATAAAGCATACATGAGGTAAGCTACATAATGAAACTTGGAAAAGAGTGCCTCAGAAAGTATCCTCTAACCGATGATCAAGGATGCACACCCAGAGAAATTGCACAACTCTGTCACAACATATCATCAAATAAAGAGCAGTATGCATATCTGCAGAATGTCATTCATGGTGGTTGTTTTGCTTGTAAACTTTAAAGTGACGACACAGTTAACCAAAGTAATCGATTTTGAATCAACAACAGGAATATATATTTGTTCTCACATGGAAGTGTATATTTTTGTCATTCAGAAACAAAATGCAATTTTCTTTTCTCAGCCATTTGCCCAATATTTCTTACACCTTTGAAATAACAAGCTGCATACCACCATATCACATCCTCCCCAGCCAATCCGAATTGCTTCTCTTCCTCTTGTTGTTCCTAATGTATTTCAGATTCCACATTAAAGAATGTTCTGAACATTTGTTGTCAGAACTGTAGACACTGATATTCTACCCTGTCAGCTCCTGTTCCACAATAGTTAATCTATAGAATATAAGTGCAGGAACAAAATTTGCTTAAGAGTGCAAACCCAGGTTCAAAATTTCTTACAAGGTCGATTTTTTCAGTCTTAATATAAAACAAACACAGGTATAATAATGGTTTCAAATTTTGGCACAAGGTCAGCAATATTGGGGGAGGGGTAATATAATTCCATCAATCCCAGAGCTCAACTGGTATTTATTTTATCGACCCCAAAAGGATGAAAGGCAAAGTCAACCTCAGCAGAATTTGAATCCAGAATATTAAGACAGACAAAATGCTGCTAAGCATTTCGTCTGGCATGCTAGCAATTCTGCTAAGCATTTCACCTGGCATGCTATCAATTCTGCCAGGTCTAATAATAAAAATAGTTATTAGCATTTACACATCAATCAAATCAGATAAATTCAATGATGGAAATTAAATTTTTTTAATTCAGTGAAAAAAATGTTTCTATGCTTGTTCATTTTGGCAATGAAGTTTTTCAGGGGGGATGCTCAAAGTGTCTTCATTGCTCCCACCAAAAATTTTAGAGAGTACTCTTGCACCCTCTGCACCTGACTGAGCCTATGCTACAGAAGTAACCTACAAAGCTAATGACGACTACTTCTAAATGATAAAAGGAAGAAAATTGTTAGCACAGGATTAAATATCAGTCTTCAGATAAAAAGTATTTGAGATAGAATAGTCTGGAAGTGCACACTTACAAGTGACTTAATTCGATATACAGGGCTGACCAAAGTCACTTGACAATAAATCAAAACCATTTAATTCCAAGATCTATTTATGCTTAACAACTGAATGAATTTAATAAAAGCATCTAAATATGAAACATCATAAAAATTGTTCAAACTGAAGTCCTTCTTGGGCAACACATTTTTCCATTCAAATCAATATAGAATTACAGATAGTATTTATGAACATTTAAAAATGAAGATGTGAACTTTTAAAAGGAAAAAAAAAACTGCTCAAAAAATAACATCTGAATGTAATCACTCGAGTGGGCATTGTGCCTCATTTTATCATTTTTATATTTTCAGTCGTTTTTTTTATTTTTTCTTCTTCACTCAATTTCTTTCTGTATTTTTATTTCCCCAATTATGTGTCCTGTATTGTTTTGTAATGTCCCATCTATGTTTGGCCCCTTGTAAGTAAGAAAAAAATCAGGATGTTAGTGTTGCCTTGGTGGAGGCTTGCGCTCTCTGAGTGCTCTTGTTAATTTTACTTTACTTACAAGGTGGCGAACAGGCAGAATCATTAGCACACCAGGCAAAGTGCTAAGTGGCATTTTCTCTGGTTCATTACATTCTGAGTTAAAATTCATCCTCTCATCCTTTTGGGATGGATTAAATAGGGACTTGTCAAGTGCTGAGAACAGTGAAATAGACTATACTCCTCTCTGAAAATTTCAGGACTTGTGCCTATAATACAGTATAGGCACATTGGGCAGTTGCCTGAAGGTCTCGATTCTAATCTACGTCTTGCACTCAATAACTATTCTTTTCTATTCTAGGCACAAGGCCCGAAATTTTGGGGGAGGGGGCTTGTTGATTAGATCGACCCTCGTACGCAACTGGTACTTAATTTATTAACCCTGAAAGGATGAAAGGCAAAGTCGATCTCGGTGGAATTTGAACTCAAAACGTAAAGGCATACGAAATGCCGCTAAACATTTCGCTCGGCGTGCTAACGTTTCTGCCAGCTCGCCGCCCAATCAATAAATATTATAAGACCCAGGGCATGGATTTTTACCTGGAGGTGGGGGGACTACAATGATGTTAAGATGGCTCTGCTATAGTAGAAAGAATTATTTTTGCCTCACGATTTTGTATGAATATTATATAAAGTATCAAAGTCTGTCAGTTATCAGACCGTAGGATGTGCGAAGAAAGATATCCGTATATAATACTACAATAAAATAAAACAAGTTAACTGTGGCTATACATTTATACAAGTTAGAATGACTCAACGATAATGCGAAAGTTGACATAAAATCATGTTTTGTGTTAAAGGAAATAAATCCAAGTGGCTGTATTTGTGGTCGAAATAGAAATAAACATTTGGTGTAATTAATTACTAATTAGGTACATGAAGAATCAAGTTACGTGCAACTCTCTCTCTCTCTCTCACTTTCCCTCTATCTCTTTCCATCTTTCTTTTTAGAGTTATCTACCTTTAGTCAACTGTTCTTAATTGGTGTTGGAATACTTCACAAGTCGGCAACATGGCTCAGGAAATTCACGTGAATGGATATGATGAATATGTAGCAACAGCTGATGAAAACAAAGGCAAAACAATATTTGCTTTATTTACAGGAAGTAAAGACTCTAGTGGCCAAAGCTGGTGTCCCGACTGTGTCAGAGGTATCAAATTCTTATAATTTTGGATTTAGATCGTCCTTTTCATTATATTTCATCTAGGTAAAGACGGCGAGCTGGCAGAAACATTAGCAAGTTTTCTTTGAAACCGAGCAGTTTGCACTCTGTTCATCGCTTCCTTTGTAAACGATATACGTACTCAACAGTCTTTCATTCTGTCCTGCTTTAAATAGTTCATGCTTCTGTCAAAGCTTGTTATAAAGTAACATTTTCTTTGTTAAGCTAACGGTTAGTTATATGAACTTCGAACCCAAAACATGAGACATATATAAGGACTATGTATGCTCTCTCTCTCTCTCTCTCTCTCTCTCTCTGTATATATATATATATATATATATATATATATATATATATATATAATATCTTGTTTTTCTGACATGCTAATATATCATTTCATTTCTTAACTTATTCAACTCACATCACTTTATGGGTGGTACAGGGGACGAAGGTCAGTATAATTGATTGTACCTTTTTCTTTTTTTCATCGTTACTATTTTATGCCGTGGAGGCGCAGTGGCCCTGTGGTTAGGGCAGGAGACTCGCGGTTTCGATTCCCAGACCGGGCGTTGTGATTGTTTATTGAGCGAAAATACCTAAAGCTCCACGAGGCTCCGGCAGGGGATGGTGGTAAACCCTGCTGTACTCTTTCACCACAACTTTCCCTCACTCTTACTTCCAGTTTCTGTTGTGCCTGTAATTCAAAGGGTCAGCCTTGTCACACTGTGTCACGCTGAATATCCCCGAGAACTACGTTAAGGGCACACGTGTCTGTGGAGTGCTCAGCCACTTGCACGTTAATTTCACGAGCAGGCTGTTCCGTTGATCGGATCAACTGGAACCCTCGACGTCGTGCCAACAACTATTTTATGCCATGTTGTACTGCACATCGGACCATCCTTGGGTGTTTCTATTAACATACCAGCCTGTCGTCAGCCTTTCAATTTCTGGAGGTCTCCAGAACTTTGTGCAGCGTAACACAGAAAGAGAGAGAGAGAGAGAATTCATTACACAGACTCTAAGACAGCACGTGACATCGTGCCTGGTGGAACGTCGTTCTGATATTTAATGATGTCTCATATCAGCATTAAAGTCTTGAAAACTTTAAAGCAAAAATCAACCTCTGCAGCATTTGAACGTGGAGTGCAGTGTAATGTAATGGTGATTAACTTTTTTTGTTGTTGTTGTTGTTACTTTACTTGTCCAATGCAATTAATTGATTCAATTTGAAGATAGGAAATGCAAAACTTGTTATGAATGAACTCTTCTTCTTTGTTCGATCCACACACATGTAATAGACAGAAATACAGAATAACTGTGACTTCAAAAGTTGCCGCTTAGAAGTTGGTTAGAATGCTTACGTGACGAGCTATTTATTGCTGGCGAAAGTTGAAAGTTAATGTCACTAACTTTCATCATCATCGCTTTACTTCTGCTTTCAATGCTGGCTTGTATTGGACAATACATATTTGAAGAAGCTGCCTTCCTTGACACATTAAATCTCGCTCTCTTCTTTTTTTTTTGTTGTGTTTCCAAGACTGATGGATTCTCTCAACCCTACATATTCTCCATATATTTGGTAACCGTTTTACAAAGTGTACTGTATGCATTTTATTGTGCACCAGCTCTTGGGAGTATACCTTTTTCCTCGCCAGGAAAAAAGTTCTCACTCCTTTACGTCTCCATACTTACTAAGCAATGTAACAGAGTAGGTAGAAGAAAGAAGGTACTCTATTATTAAGTCATTCGAGGCGCATTTACTTTAAATCCTTATTTTTCATCAGTAGTTTTAACAAATCAGTCAATAATATATTCTCCATTATTCACGATTTCTTGCCAACGTTCCACTAGTTTGTCGATGCCTTGACGGTAGAAATCACCAGGTCTTAACTCGAAGAATTCATCATGTCGTGTTTTCAGCTCCACGTCGTTATTGAAGGAAACGCCTTGCAGACTTTTGGAAAGTGACCGAAAAAGATGATAGTCTAAATGTGCTATATCAGGAAAATACGGTGGGTGCGGTGGAACTTCCTAACCGAACTCTTGGATAGCCTTTTTGGTCAAATTGACAATGTCGGGCTCGAGTGTTGCCGGTCGAGTCCTTACAGCTGGGTTGCCCATCGAGTGAAATTGGCTGGCGATTGTATCAGGAGACCATCGCACGTGCTGGGTCATTTCCCATGTGGATTGACGCTGATCCTCGTGGTTGGGCTCGTTTAATCGATTCTCATTAAATGAAAGAGGTTGGCTGGATCGTGGAGAGTCTGTAAGGTCGAATCCCCCTCTCCTTGAAATGTGTAAGTCATTTCCGTGCAGTTCTTGCAGTAATAACATCTTCTCTGTAACAATTTCTTTATTGTCTATAAAAGACGAACATGGACACCACAACATATAGCGTTTGTTACAATGGGACGTTTTTTTTTAATAAAAAAATTATATAAATAGAAAATATATAATAAAATCGAAGAAAGAAATCGAAAAATTAAATCACTTTTTGTTATAACTCCATGCGGAGTTCTAATCACCCCACCGGCTGTTTTCACAATTTTTTTTTTAATTATATCCCCCCCCCCCCCAGAACTGGCTACACCAGCTCGACATCTTCCACTCGCATCATTAACATCTTCTCTGTAACGCGTGCGTCTGTGCGATAGTAGTCTCTTATAGTCCGAGAAAGACGGGTCTATAATTTTTTTGCTGAATAACCTACACAACTGATTTGTTTATGCTGATCAAATGTATGTGCTGTACATTGGCTCACACCCTGCACCAAATCATGCGTCAGATGTCAAAGCGATTGCAGAACAACGTTAGATATGTATATACATATGGCTGTTTATACTTGTACTTATTACATACCGTATATACTCGAGTAATAGTTGATCTCATGTAAAAGTAGACCCCACCTATTTTCGGCCAAAAATTTGGGAATTTTCCATAGACCCCCGTATAAAAGTTGACCGGTACTATTCAGTGTGCGAGTGCGCGCACCGGGACCACTCTTCTTGAATATGACCAAGTTGACCACCCTAGTATTTCACGAACAACAGGACATTTGTGGGCCAAGGCATCGTATCCTGTACGTAGAAATAGCACTATTACAAAATTGTGTGGCTATGTTACTGTAGCCTACGCTACAGGTGGAATACTAGGTGCTTATAATGGAATGCTCGGTGCTTATAGTACAACACCATTTAATAGCGAGCACTACACATCTGTTGATGGGTGCTACATCACCATTGCTAAAATGTATGCACAGGATATGCTGCAAGCCTGCATACATTTTGAAGCACAAAAAACACATGCGTCATATACACTCGTTGTTTACATGGTGAGAAACTTGTTTCACAGACAGCACTACTGGCAAACGCCACTTTCTAAATTCGTACAAAGTATGATTTTGATAAGCCTAAAAACATTTAGTTAATTGCAAAATTAGTGGTTCCCTTACTTTTTTCGACATTATTTTAAAAAACGTGGAACCCCTGATAACTTTCAGGGAACCCTGGGGTTTTGCAGAACATATTTTGAGAATTCCTGCTCCAGATTAACAACTCTACACCACATGGAAATTTACTGGTAACTGCATATGAGAGCTATGCGGTCTTGTTTACCGTAATTCATTATGTTTTTGTTTTTATTCGCTTAGAGATCAGTTGGGCTTCTGCTGCTGATACGGTACTTCGGATTTTAGCTTGAATTTCAGCCTCTCAAAAATAATATCCATGTAATAGTCGACCCCCTAAATTTGACCATAAAAATGGTCTAAAAAGTTCGACTTTTACACGAGTATATACGGTATATAGTATACCTACTGTAATTGTTGAGTATATAAATAGATTGGTTGTTTATTTCTGTGGGATTGGGCAAATTGATGTAGAAGCTTTTGATGAGAATCTAATAAGATTCGAAAATTGACTTAGGTTGTTCATTTTTTCAATCTACAGAGAAACAGCTAAATTAGACTTGCTGGATCTTTTTTAAAACGGGGGCCACATTTTTCATTAATGTTTTACGTAGTGTTTTTGGTACCGAAAGACTTTCAAACTTCGTATACTTATCTATTTTGTGTTATAGAACAGAAAAATATTTTTGTATTCGAATTTATTTCATGTAAAAAATTGTCTTATTTCGATAATTTCAACCAATCACTGACAAGTATTCAGTTGTTTATATTTACTCCTTTGGATGATTAAGCGATGTAAAGCGTATTTAATCTCCATACCTTCGTTTTATTTGCTTTTTTTCATTTTAAATTTGCTTTAACCCTAACC
This sequence comes from Octopus bimaculoides, assembly GCF_046866305.1. Taxonomy (NCBI): domain Eukaryota; kingdom Metazoa; phylum Mollusca; class Cephalopoda; order Octopoda; family Octopodidae; genus Octopus; species Octopus bimaculoides. The sequence continues at coordinate 115,196,974 of NC_142933.1, read as the reverse complement.
CTAACCCTAGGGTTAGGGTTAGGATTAATTGTTTCAGAATCGTTTGTTTATGTAATCAGCACTTAATGTATATCGGCTGAATGGACGTCAGTGATTGGTTGAAATTACAGAAATACGACAACTTTAACATGGAATAATTTATGGATTTCTTTTTTTTTTTAAGAAGACTAAGAGAAAAAGATGTTTTATATGACACATTCTACCAGTGTTCCAAGTTTCAAAGTGTTTCGTTAATGAAAAATGTGGCCCCCGTTTTAAAAAAGATCCGACTTGCTTTTAAAAGCATTATATAGGTTACATGTATATCTTAGCTGTTAGATTCTCCATTGCTGACAACACAATTGACAACAAGCCTTCATCAAACATCCCAATTGCTTGCTTTTTTCTTAGCTCCACTCCAGTCAGCTACCAGCACTATCATGTTGTCCTGGAACATATTGTGCTGTATCTTCCTTGGTTTTCCACTCAGTTTTTTTCCTCTTTCTGGCGGCCACTCTATTGCTATGGTAGTGTGAGTCTCCTACAGTAATCAAAGCACATGGCTGGTAAACCATATCTTTTACTTATGCACCATGTCTTGCTAACTTGCTGTGCCGGCAACTTTCACCAACTTCTGTTTCTCACTCTGTCTCTGTAAGAAATGCCTAGGATTGAACAATAGCAGCATCAATTAAACACATCCAACAATTGAGAGATCTTCACTGTCTTCTTCTAATTTTCACAGACACAAATCTGTTGGTATAACAACAGATAAGTATAGAAGTAGCTTTATCTTCTGACTGATAGTCTTCGATTTTCATATTGGAGGCAGGCAATGGAATACTGAGACTGCATTATTTATCCTGGTCTTGACGTAAATTTCTGCATCATCTCTGCTGGAGATAGAGCTTCTGAGATATGTAAACATATATAAATGTGTAAGCATGCTTCCCAACCACATGGTTCTGGGTTCAGTCCTGCATGGCACCTCAGGAGAGTCACAAGACAGATTAGTTATTTTGACAATTTTCTGTGCATGTCGCAACCTTCACTCCCTTTTCCATACATCTGTGAAAAAAGATACCAGCTCAAATCATCCACTATTTTCACTTGACAACAACATTAAAACCCTGAACTGTAGAAATATATAGTGAAGGACAAACTGTTGATATGTCTCCCTTACTTCCATTTCCACTCCTATATTTCAGTGTGCATTGTATTGGCTTTTGAACAATTTTAGTCTTAACTTGAAAATACCACACAATGCTTCACTCAAACTAATTATACTAATATGTAAATATATATATATATCATATCTTTTGCTTGTTTCAGTCATTGGACTGTAGTCATGTCAGGGCACTGCCTTGAAGTGTTTAGTTAAATAAATTACCCTCAGTACTTATTGTTAAGTCTGGTACATTTTCTGTCAGTCTCTTTTACTGAATGCTAAGTTACAGTCATAAACAAACCAGTTGTCAAGCTCTTGTTGGAGGAGACAAACGTGTGTGTATGTGTGTGTATAACAGGCTTCCAAACAGTCTTCTGTCTCCCAAATTCACTCACAAAGCATTGGTTGGCCCAGGGCTATAGTAGAAGACACCTGTCCAAGGTGCTGTCAATAGGACTGAACCCAAAACTACATGGTTGCAAAGCAAGCTTCTTAACTACACAGCCATATATAAGTATATAATGTGACTTGCTTGAAGCATGGCAATATGTATAAATGAAATGTTTTTAAATGCTTTGAGTACTGCAGGTGTAGAATTAATCAAAACATGTAAGGTGACGTCAATGTATGAAAACAGATGATGATATAGTGTTATCTTGCATAGGTTGTTTAATGTTCCTATAATATTTCAGGAAAACTCCACCCTTTTTGAGTTTTTTTTTTTAACGTATAACATCCACTGCAGCCTCTGGCTTTTCAGCAATATACATCCATAATGTATGTCATAGAGATAAATATGTTTACTGTTTTTCTGACATAGTAATTTGCTATCTCATTTAATTTCTCTATTGCCCATGACATTCCATCATCTCGTGGTCTGTAAAGTAAATACTTGTTGAGTCTGGAAATAGAATGTCATTTTAAGTGACTATGCACATACCTCCAAAATATGTGACCTTGTGCCTAGTTGATAGCAGAAAAGGTAGAATGCTTCAGATATTTAATGAAATACTGTCCCTGTCTATTCTATGTCTTGTGTTCATTAACCCTTTCGTTACTAACCTGGTTGAAACTGGCACTGGCTCTGAGTACAAATGTCTTGTTTTCATAAGTTTTGAATAAAAATCTTCTACCAAACCTTAGTCACAATTTATGTTCCTAACACTAGCTGAATGACAACTAAATTATTTTATTAAATTCTTTGTTATATTTAAAATAATTGAAAGAAACAGAACATCTCAAAATAAATACGGTAACGAAAGGGTTAAAGCCTTGAAAGTCAAAAATTGACAGGAGTAGTTTTTAAGCATGCATCAAACAATGGTGAAATAAAGTAGTATAATGTAGTTTTGCTCCAGCTCTCTGCTGTCTTGGTTGTCCATTTCTCTACTGCTATCATCATTATTTACTTTTTCCTTGTAAATGAATAATTAATGAATGTTTTGTTTGCTTATTGTATTAAACTCAAAACCACCTATAGTTTGGCAGGAACTGGAGGTAGCAAAGATGTTGTCCTAAGCATTAGATTGCCATGAAATATGTTACCGTATCTGAATTAGTGCTTTAAGTTTCAGTTTGCAACTTTACATTTGGTTTTTCTTGAGAGGAGATAATGCAAGTATTTTTCTTTTATGTAGAGAAAAATTAAACAAAGTTACAGTGATGCTTTCCATAGCATAAGGACTCATTAGACTATAATAACAAAAAAATGTGATTAGCAGTAATTGATATAAAACAGAATCTTGGAAAACTGGTGGTAGTCTGTATTAGCAAGACTTGTATTACTTGGGGAAAGCAACAGAAAGAGTACAGTGAAATTTCTATTGTTTTTGGGCAGTCTTTCTCCAAGCTTTAAGATGACAGGAAGCAAGAAAAAGGGAAGACAACAGAGTTTTTACAGCTTCTATGTTTGAGCAACTGGCTGCAATTGATGTGGTGGTGGTGGGGAACAAAACAATGAGAGTTTGTATATGTAGACAGGAAGTAATAGGAGACAGAAACTGAGAGAGGAGATGGTAAAAGAAATGAAAAGAGGAAGAGAAGTAGGTGAAAGTGAGGTATAGGAAGAAATTGAGGCAGGTAGGGAGCTGAAAGATAAAAATGGGATTGGAAAAATATTCATTTAAATTTGTCAGTACTCGTCCCAAGTTTGAATATGGAACATTGTTCCCTCTGTTTCTTGAATCCATGATGTGCTGAGATGCCGGACACTGATAAATGTGTGATGGAATGTCTTGTGGTGTTAAAGTGGATGGTGACCTAACTGGAATTGCCAACTTAAGAAAAGGTCAACTTTGCTTGTATCTATTGTGACCCAAAGTAGAAAACTCTTTATTTTCAATACCAGTCGATACCATACAATAGGATCTTATGTTTAAAGAGTTTTGTTGGAAATTGTCACTGAGATTAAGAATTGGTCATCCCTTCACTACCATTACCACTTCATCCTACATTAGACAAATAACTTTTCTTTTCTGTACTTTGTTACCCCATGCCACTGTTTCTCATCCTCATATATATGCATTATATATATATATATATATATATATATATATATATATATATATATATATATACACACATATATATATATATATATATATATATATATATATATATGTTTTGTTCAACCCTAGATCAGCTCTGATTGAGCAGACCTATCACCAAATAAATGTATTACAGCCATAACTATCTTGTCCTTTTTTTAGGCTAGTATATCTACAATTACATCATTATGTAATATATCTTTCTTTCTCTTAAGATAGTAGGGTGTGATATGAGGGATGTTTGGTTGCTATTTTTAGCTTATTACATAGAGGTTCCTTTGTTGGTTTGATAATCATATATTGAATACAGTGGTAGACATCTCATACTCACCATTCTTATTGGGTTGTGAATGACAGATTTGGTTTTTGTAGCTAGTGAAGGGAAAGAAAACACAGAAACACATGTTCAACAATCTAATGATATCATTCACATGCCAAGATGTGTTTTCACATATGTACAGGAGGAGAATTTTCTCTCATGACTAGTTCTGCAGTAGGTTTTCTCATGTCCAAATACATTTGAACATGTAAAGTATGATTTTACACAAATATAGTTATATAGGCACAGGTGTAGCTATATGGTAAGAAGTTTGTTCTTCACCACATGGCTCTAGGTTCAGTCCCACTACATGACACCTTTGACAAATGTCTTCTACTATACCCTTAAGGCAACCAAGGCCTTGTAAGTGGATTTGGTACATGAAAACTGTAAGAAGCCCATGTTTATTTATTCATTTATATGTATGTATTTGTGTGTGTCTTTGTGCTTGATCAGTTGGTTTGTTTATGTCCCTCTAACTAGCAGTTCATCAAAAGAGACTGATAGAGTAAGTGCTCAGCTGAAAAATAAATACTGGGGTTGATTTGTTCACCTAAACCCTTCAAGGCAGTGCCCCAATGTGGCTGCAGTCCATGACTGAAACAAGTAAAAGATAAAAGTTACATAACACTATTACGACAGGATTATTAAGGAAATTAAAATTGCAACATACTGGGTTATAAAAAGGGTTTGCTATCACTGAACTAGCTGTTTTCTGTTGACACTCAGAAAAATACTTTCCCTTCTCCTTCTGTCCTGACTGAAAACATTAAAGAGTAAGTCTCTACATCATTATACGAACTGCTAGAAATAACAGCCTAACCTTTCAAATTACATGCTACTGTTTTATAAGAACACATTGATTAACTAGATACTCTACGCCAAAAAAGATAGGATGATCATGCTTGGAATGTCTTTTGCTTACAGGTCTGCTCAATTAGGGCCAACCTTGAGCTTAATCACTGCCACTGCATTTCTTTACCATTGCTGTGATCCTGCAATTATGCTAAGTTTGCATGTTAATTAAAAGTGGTGAGAAAAATTATCTAGAGGTTACCTGATTGTGTTGGCTAAAAATTGTGTTGGTGCAAGTAGATTGTGTACATTTAGATGACACAGTTGCTTACAGATTAAGTTTTTAAACAATTTGCATTGTTTAAAGATTCTAGTTGTTCTATGAGCAATCTATGAAGCACACGCACATAAACACACATCCTGTCTGCTCAGAAGGAAATCAGCAATTATGTCAATGCGAATTTGTATTCAAAAGAAACTTGATTTTAAAATAACTCTAGAAATGGGATTATGTGGGGAGTGTTTTCTGACTGAATGTTGAATTTAAATTATGAATCCAGGCCATTTTGAATCACAAGATTTCATTTTTTATGTTGCTGTTGTTTTTTTGTTGTTACTTAGCCTCTGGTCAGCTCTGATTGAGCAAATATATGATCTAAGTCATTCCATCCATGATCATCCCATATTGTTCTGTTCTTTCAGAACCCTGTAGCATCCAGATTACTCTGTCAAGTACAGTGCTTATTTATTCACATTGTTTCTAGTTAATTATGTATTATCTCATACTTTCAAAACTTTGATGATATGATTGTTTACTTTTTGAATGAAATTGTAGGGTAGGTGTGAGAGGCTGAATCTGGCTAGTTTAGACATAAAACAGAATACTTGGGCTGGATATAGCAGGTGTTAATGCTAAAGGGTTAAAACAGTTGTGTGTTACTTGAGTGAGATGTAGCTGCTACATTAGCAAATTGAGTGACCTCATAGAAGCTTCTATTCATTTTCATGTAAAACGAATAGGTTGAAATGTTTTAAATAACAAACTAGAGAGAATTGAATTTTAACTCAAAACTTTTCGTGTGTTGGAGTTACCTTAAATTGCAATAAAAATATTTACACTTTTCTTCAATTTATTCTTCTATATTTGTTACAGCTGATCCTGTGATAAAGCGAAACATGAAACAACTTCCAAGTGATGCTATTTTTATTCACTGTAATGTTGGTGATCGTACATTGTAAGTTAATCCATATGCTCTTATTCAATTACGTTTTAATAATTTTTATCTGAGAGATATTTATGTTGGTTTCTAATTATTAATATTACAAGGATTTATTTTGGGATTTTTTTCTCTCTTTTCGCTAGTTCTGTATACTATTTTATTCAAGTTCATTTAATCACTAAAATGTTATAATTTCCTTTGTGTTTAATATGCATTTATCATCATCATCATGAAGTTCAGCTTGCTCAAATTTGCATGATCCTGATCCCTATCTACCATTCCATATGATAATCCTCTCTGTACCTCCAGCATTATCTATTAACTGATCAATGTATATCAACCAATGAAATACTACCCTGCTAAGGTGTCCAAAATAGGGTGTCACTAACCAGCCCCTTCTTATTTCTCTAGCAGTGTTCAGTTAAGTGTACCTTCCCTCTCTAATGGTATCAGACTTTAGGAAGCTTGTTGCATAATCTTTCTTTGGTGGAGTGTTCTTTTCAGGACACATTCAAAAAGTAGTTCACCCAGTACACACTATGAAGTGGTTGGTGATCAAGTGGAAATAATGCAGGATTGAGAGGATCCTTTTGACTGACCAAGAACATGGCAACTTCTATTCAGTTGGTGCCAGTGGAGTAATTCACCCAATACACTCTGTAAAGTGACTGGTGATAAATTAGAAATAATGAAAGGTTGAGAGACCCTTTAGTCTGACCAAGAACATGACAACCTCCCTTGTATTGGTGCTTTGATAAAATACTCTATAAAGTGGTTGATATTAGTAAAGGCATCCAGTCATTGAAACCTTCTGAAACTGGAACATATAAATGAGACACTTTACTCCAACCAATATAGGAGGACAGTAACTCTGTATAAAAACTGGCTTGAACCATGACAACCTATTCCAACCATGAAAAAGGACAAATGACAGTAGTGGTGGTGGTGGTGGTGGCAGTGGCAGAACAACTGTTGCTTTTATTTTAACATCTTAATAATCTTCTTGTTTGTTCACTCGTTATACTTTAGTTAGTTAGAGAGGTGGATGTGGAATGAGTGAGAAGTAGGGTAAAAGTGAGAGAGAGGGGGGAAGAAATATGATTAGAGAAGAAAGAAGAGAGGAGTATAATAATACACTAAGGCCAAATGCTTTAGTGTATTATTAGTTGAATGGGAGAGGCAAAGAGTGAAAGTAAAAGATGGTGAGAGAAAAGTGGGAGAGAGAAATGTTAATGACATGCTGTTGGGTGGGGAAGGAAAGGTGAAGAGAAAGAGAAATGTTAAAGACATGAAGAGGTTGAATTACATGGTTAAAAAGTTTGTTGAAGAGGTAGAGAGAAAGAGAGAAATATAAAGTGTTTAGCAGAGGGAAATTTTAAAATCATATAATATATAATTATGACTGGAAATGAAATAACTTAGCAAAATAAAAATGAAAATCATCCTTTCTCTCTTATATAACTTCTCTTCATCATTCTGTGGAATTTCCACAGGTCCCGCCAATTGAATTTAATTTTTGTAGTTAGAAAATGTTATGAGATATTATCCACTGTTTCTTCCTTAATTATTCACATCTAGCATGGATACTTGACAACTTGTGAAGAGAAAGGGTTTTCTTTTTCTTTTGTCATTAAGAATCATTTTATGTAGATTGCAGTTAATTCTGGATTGTCGTTGTGTGCTTTAGGACACTCCAAACTTCAACTAGCTTCTATTCATATTTCACTGAAATCTCAAAAAGAAATTATAGTTTTGTCTAAGATTGAAACTTTTAAGGGATTTATATGTTATTAAACTTCCACACTCACTGATTTTTTAATATTGTTTAATATTTCCGTTTTCCTTTTTAACCTCCACTAGTTGGAAAGATCAGAATAATGTCTTTAGAAAAGATTCTAAACTACGTTTAACTGCTGTTCCAACTCTATTAAAATTTGGCCATGTAAGTATTACCATATTTTACAAATATTTTATTTAACTTCATTAAAAGCCTATTTTAGTTATTTATAAATTTTACCAGTTTTAAAGCATTTCTAAAATTTAACCTAATTTTCATTTGCTAGTATGTAATTCTTTGATATCATATAATGTTCTGTAGATTGTTATTGGCAATATTGTACATTTTCAAGATAATTTAAGATGATTCAAGCTTAGATTTTCCTATGCCACTTTATAAGAGTGTGCTAAAAGGATTAGTAATTTGTTTGCTTTCTTGCTTACAAATATTTTAGTCTTTGCTAAATTAACTCTAAGGCCCCTGAAATTTCTTCTAGGTCTATTATAGATTCAGCTATAAAAATAAGGTCATCAGCACTGAGGAGCTCCAAAGGGCAGCCAGTTTTAAATTCCTTTCTTACAACCTGGAGGACTGTGTTAAACAAGGAGGGGCTGAGAACTAAACCTTGATGAACTCCTACCCACACATTAGATCTGTTGCTATACTCATTGCTAACTTTCACCTTACGGATAACATCCCTGTTCATGACTTGGATGGCTCTCACCAGTCACTCATCTACCCCTAGCTTCTGCATTAACCACCAGAGGAGGGAGTGGGGGACCCTGTCAAAGACTTTCTCCATGTTGACAATTACCAAGTACAGTAGTTTGTTTTTGGCTAAATGCTTCTCATGCAGTTGCCTTACTAGGCAGATAGCATCAGTAGTGCTTCTCTCACACAAAACCGAACTGCATCTCATCTAGGTTAACATGCTCCCTAATAAATTGAACTGTTACACTTTCTGTAACTTTTGTGACTTGGTTCAGCAAACTGATACCTCCGTAACGACCTCCATGAATTTTGTGTCCAGTGCTGATTGACCAAGTAGTCATGTTATACTGAGTGATTAAGTCATCACTCAGTTGTACACTAGTATTTAGGGGGGAAAATATGAACAAGGATTTAGTTGTAGAAGGTTGAAATGGTTGGAGAATTCAGAAGTGTTAAAACATGAAACACAGTGAAGACAGAGAGAAATAAATCAAATAAGTTTAACTGTAACTGTTACAGTGTTAGCAGGTTTAGAGGAACAGAAGTTCTTTTAATAGTGCTATAAAAGTTAGAGAAAAGAAACAACTAATCATTGAGCCACTGGTTAGATGGCGTCAGTAAATATGCATTTGCTTATGAATCAGACAATGTTTGTGTAGTTGCAATATAGCAAGTGAGTGAAAGTAGTACAAGCAATCTCAGTTATGTGAGCAGTACTTTAGTGTGGGAAGGAGAAATAGCAGAATTTTGGAGGTAATAAGTATTATAAATAGTAGCAAATAAAGTAATTTGGGTGTGAAAGCCAAATTGAGGTGGACTAAAGGATTGAACCAAAACCATAGCATGCCTACTGATCTGTTAGAAGTAAATTTCTAGGTGCAAAAAGTTAAAATTAAGCTAATTCAAGTTTCTCCTTTTCTTTTTCCTCATTCTCATCTTTGTTACTTATTTCTACATGTATACCACTTTCTTTGTATATTTTCAAATTTCATTGAAAATATTATGATATGTTTAATTTCATTTTTAGCCTAATCAACTCAAAGAGGAACAATGTATGAAAGATGACCTCATCCAAATGCTCTTTACTGAAGAATAATTCATATTCTTTCTTCTCTAAATACTTCAAAACTAATTCTTTGAAGAAGAAATAAAGTTCTTTGTACTTAACTTTTTCTGAAATTCTCGTTGTGCCTTAGAATGTATTGTTGTTGTCAATTGTTCATATGAATGCATGCATTCAAATGAACTACAACTTGGAAAATGATTTTTTTTTTTTTTAACCCAGATTATTGAATAATAAAAGTTATCTTCTGTTCTTTTTACTAACAAAAGCGTTCAGAATATTTAATGCTTTAGCATTTAAATCAGCCATATCTAACTCAAATATTGTACTGGTTTTGTGTTCAAACCTGCCAGATTTGGCCTCGTACATACTCTACAATGTCATTCTAGAAATCAACAATTACATTCATCAAAATTTTGAAACTATGAGATAATGCCACAATCAATTCAAAACTATGTGAATAAATAAGCATTATATTTGACAGAGTAATCTGAATGCTAAAAGGGTTAAATGTCCAAAGTATTTCTTGCAATTGAAAGAAAGTTTGTCTAAACATTGTTAACTCTACAGCCATTTGTATTGTTTGTGGTTCCAACAACCAATACCTTCTCTGTGTGGGTAGTTGCAGATGCTAGCCACAGTGATGGTAACAACTCCATGTTGAAAAAGACATATAGGTATGTTTGCCTTAAATTTTTGTAAATACAAAGACAGACTTACAAAAAGAAGAAAAACTAAAATATAACAATTTAGCAAATACTGCTCCAAGTATAAATATTGGCAGTTACAATTTGAAAGGCACCAGAAAGAGATGAAAATATCAACATAAATAATGAAAACACCAAGAACAGCAGCAGTTTATCATTTGCCAAAGTTTCATAGTAACAGATCATATTGAACATGAGACAGGTCTAAGTGAAAGTCTGGAAGAGTGTGTCACAGAAGAGAGGGATTCATTACCTGAGGAGGTATTTATTAAAAAATGGGCATGGAGAAAAGTAACATACTTCTGTTTTGCAAAAAAATGGTATGTTTCTATATGCCCTTAAGAAAGTTGTTTGAGAATATGGGGCAAGATGTCTACTGTCTTGACTGGATCAGGCCATATGAAAGTAATTGTTATTTAAAAATGAGGATGAAGTGAGAAGATAAGCAGAGCTTGTATGCCATGTATCTGCTCATAGGATGGTGCCACAGTGCATGGAGAGAAATACAAGAAATACGTCTTGTCTAGAGACATTAATAGTAATATGGATTTTACAACACAGTTTGGGCAGATGCTATGCAGAAGCAAAGAAGTCAACGTGTGGTCAGGTGGAATAAACATGGATATTCAGATCTTAATGGCCCCATAAAGTATAAGGCTATTGCTGAGTTATAGTTGTAGGAGCAGAAAGGCCAGATTGGTAGTGTAGAGCAGAAATTTCAAGTGTTACCATGTGACTGCTTATCACCCAGAAGAGAGAAAGAAGGTGGAGAGTAATGGTAGACAGCAGTTGATGTGGCAGGAAAGAAATCCCTTGCTACTGTCAATGCCTTCACAGCACTGCCATTCACCATTCCTAAAAAAAATAGAATCACCACATCCTCAGTAGTGCAGGGGCTTATGAAGTGGGATACTGAGAAAGCAAGTAGTACCATCCTACAACACAAAGTTAGCTAGAGATTCTAAGCAGCAGTTCTGCCTCATCATGTGGTGATAAGGAGGTGATAGTGCTTAGAGTGAGGTGAGAAACCATTAGAGCTAACCACAGTGATGGTAACAATTCCATGTTGAAAAAGACATGTATATTTACCTTAAATTTTGAATAGGAAAAAACAGCCCAGGTAAGATGTTAGAAATCTCTCAGAAAGGGGCTCTTATCAACCTGAAGTTCTTCAACTTCACAGTTGACCAAAACAAATTTAATATTAGTGCTGTAAAAGTTAAAGAAAGACAAAAAGAAAAATACTGTGCAGATTAAGATAGTGGTCTAGTACACCAAACTACTAAAACCAAAGATGATAGCTAGTGAAAACCACACCAACAGTTTATTGACAGCTAAGGGTGTACTACCCAGAGGATATGGCAGACTTCATGCCTTGGTTATAAAACCAAGGATGCTTTGGGAATAAATTTTGAAGACCCAAGTTGTACTTGGGACAGAAGATGATTGGAATAGTGGGGCTACCCTGATCTATCTCAGTGGCAGCATCTCACTCTTGTGTATGTGTGTGTGTTGACCTTGTTTGCTTAACCAAATTTTTAACCTGTTTTAATATACTTTATTACATTTTTGCCCCACTCCTCGTTTATTATACATACATAAATACATTCAACATGTTTTGTAACCCTTTTGTCTGGCATGTTTTGTTATATACATCTAGGCATATAACAATAAATAATTATAATAATCCTTTCTACTATGGGCACAAGGCCTAAAATTTGGTGAGGAAGGGGGTTAGTCAATTACATCAACTCCAGTGCATTATTGGTACTTGTTTCACCCCCCCCCCCCCCCCAAAGGACAAAAAAGCAAAGTCAACCTCGGCTAAATTTGAACTTAGAACATGAAGACAGACAAAATGCTACTAGGCACACCTTGAGGAAATGTCTTCTGCTACTACAGCCCTAGGCTGAGGAAAGCCATATGAGTGAATTTGGTTGAGAGAAACTGATATAAGCCCATTGTATGTGTGTGTATGTATGCATGTATGTACTTCAGAGTGTATGTATGTTTGTATTTCCTTGTCTTGGCATCAAATAATGACGTAAATGAATGTCATTCATTTCTAATATTCTGTAAAAACATAATGAACCGTGGAGAAATATTATCTTGCTTGGAAACAGGTAAGGCTTGGTGACAGTTGTAGAAAATCTGCTTTAATAAACTCCACCTGACCTATGCAAGTATGGAAAAGTTGATGTTCAAATGATAATGATAACTGTTGTGTTTATTTTAAAACATTTTTGGTATAAATTTTCATAAAATATAGAAATAAACGAATTTATAACACATTTTTTTGTTAAAATGAACACAAGCTTTATTTAACATTTCGAAATGAGAAGAAAAGTCAGATTCAATGAGAATAGTTTCTTACATAGCATAAGACCAGAAATTTAGGACAGCAGAACTGGCGATTATATTAAGCCTCGTACTTGGCTGATACTGTATTGCACCCAGAGGGATGAAAAGTTGAGTTGACACCAGCAGAATTTGAACTTGTAAGGTGAAAGGTTGTAACTAAATACTACAGGACACTTTGCTCTAACAATTCTACTAATCCACCACTCTTTATATTTATTAATTATAATTATTAATATTGATTTCAAATTTTGGCTCAAGGCCAGCAATTTCAGAGAAAGGGTAAGTCAAGTACATCAACCCCCAGTATTCAACTGGTGTTTATTTTATCATGCCCGAAAGGATGAGAGGCAAACTTGAACTCAGAACATAAAGATGGATGAAATGCTGCTATGCATTTTGCCCAGCATGCTAACAATTCTGCCAGTTCACCACCTTAATTATCTATATTAATAAAAGAGAAATTCTGTCTGTCCGTCTGGGACCCCTGTATTTCAGTCTACATTTGCTCTACATAGACATATACCTTTTGGAATCAGGATGATCCCAGGATTGAAAATTTGCCCTTCATTTGGTTCTTGAACATCCAGCACAGGGATCTGATTTAAAAACATTTGGGTTGCTATCTCTTGCAAGCAAGGCTTGGCTGATTCATGCCATCTTGGTTGGCATTTGTCAGATGATGTCAGAGATCAAGGTGAAGATAAATAACATTTGCTTCATTAATTTTACGATGAGATAAAAACTTTGGGACAAATTGGCCAACAGTTGGAATTCAATGATGTCTGATGTGTTTTTACACATGTTGTCTAGAAGGAGAATTTTCTTCTGAGAGTATTTCTGCAGTGAAAAGTCTTCCCATGTCCAAATGTACTTGAATGTGTGAAATGTGATTTTATACAAATAATGTGTGTGTGTTTGCGCACACACACACACACATGCATGTGTGTAATGCATGATGAAATGTAGTGCCCTTTACCCTTTTCCAGGTCCTCTGAGACCAATTGCAGAAAGTGGGGAAGTTATCCTTAAACTGGAAACTCTAACTTAAATGACTGCAACAGAGTGAACTCTGCTAAGGGTACCCATGAACTAGGTGCTGATGTAAAATCAGACAGTAGATTAAGTGTACCACCCCAAAATATTAATCAAAAATAGAAGTGGGTTGTCAGATAGCACCTGGGGCTTGATGCCAACTTATTAATGAAAGTGAATATAGATGGAAATGAAAATTTTACTTGTATAAATATTAATGCATTTGTTGGCAACAGGTATTCTGAGAGAATCATTGAAAGCAAGGAGTTAGTTAAAGTATTGTCTTCAATGTATATATAGCTTTTAAATATTTATAAAGTTGCATAAAGGAACTACTGGAGAAGGTATATTTTAATCAAATAATAGATGCCCTATGCAAGTTTTTTTTTATAAAGAACTGGTGAGGAGAAGTAATGCACATCACTTTTGTAGGATCTTATAAGTTAGTGAGATCAATGTGATTCATGTCTAGAAGTTTCCACACATGTAGGTCAATGTATGCAGGAAAACCATCATTGGTAGAGGGTAGTAGTTCATGGTTTGGAGGTGAGACATAGTAAGAGTGACAATACTGTTTCTGAATAATATTCAGCAATAATCTATTGGCTGAAAATGTTTATAAAACTACCCTACCAAGAATTTTGAAGCATAAAGCAAATCTTTATCATGACAATAGTGAAGCAAGATATATTGTGGTTTTGCTTTGGGCCAATCCCAATCCAGTTGGCCTGTGATGAAAAGTATTCCGGTCATGACTTTCTTTATAGGGATAATAAAGACTATATTATATAATATCTCCTTCTTAAGACAGTGGAGAATGAATTGAGGGAGATTTGACTGTTATTTCCAGCATGTGATCCCCACCATATATCTTATGTGTGCATTAATCTTCTTTCAAATCTGCTTCTTGTTAATTATTGAAATAAAGTAACAGCAGCTATAAACAGAATAATTGATGTCTGACTGCAACCAAATACACTAAGACTAGATTCAAAAGTCTTAGTAATAGATCATTGTTTGATTCAGAATGTGACATGATGTATTATTTAATGGATACCTACATCATCATCAACATTTAATATCTGTTTTCCAATAAGGCAGCAAGCTTGCAGAATCATTAGCATACCAGACAAAATGCTTGTTGGCGTTTTGTCCATCTTTACATTCTGAGTTCAAATTCCGTCGAGGTCAACTTTGCCTTTCATCCTTTCAGGGTTGATAAAATAAGTACCAGTTAAACACTGGGGTTGACATAATCAACTAGCCCTCTCTCCACCAACTTGCTAGCCTTGCGCCAAAATTTGAAATCAGTGTCTGTTTTCTATGTTGGCGTTAGTTTGACAGGACCTGGCAAGCACCAAGCTTCACTGTCTACTTTGGTATGGTTTCTGCAGCTGGATGCTCTTCTCACTGCCAACAACTTTAGGCAGTGTATTGGGGGCTTTTTTAAATGGTACCAACACCAGTGAGGTCACCAAGTAAATTGAAAGACAAAAGACCCGGGGGGGGGGGAGTAGTGGTGAAGGAGATGGCTTTGTGCCAGATGCTGAGAAGTTAAAATATGACAGAAGAGAAGAGTAAAAGAGATTTATATTTGCTAATCTGTTGAGGTATAATATTTGAGTGATTAAGACAGTGTTTTTCCAAGTAGATTCCATGAAAAAATTCTGGCATTCTATGAGATTAAGAATCTTTATCTTTCTGTCATTGAATTGCGGCCATGCTGGGACACTGTTTTGAAAGGTTTTAGTTGAATGAATTGACCCCAGTACTTTTTAATTTTTTAAGCCTGTTACTTATTCTATCAGTCTCTTTTGATGAACTTCTAAGTTACAGGGATGTAAGCAAACCAACACTGGTTGTCAAGTAGTGGTGGGGTACAAAAATAAAGGATAAACATATATATATCAGCGGTGGCAGCATTAACTCATATCTGAGTACTTAATCTGTAGTGAGTGATTGATCCTCTTCATCATGGTGAGTGCAGAGGTTACCAGTGTGTGAGATGGCAGTATAGAAGAACCAGGGGCATTTTTCACAGGGCAGGGTTGGCAGAGAACAAGGAAGTGCAAGTTGCTCTTTGCATCTTCGACATCCAATCTCTGCCTCTTGACAGCTGTTATTTTCCATCTGGTTCCCTCGACGATGACATGCCATATACATGCATGATAGGCTTCTTTTAGCTTCTGTCTACCAAATCCTCAAACAAGGCTTTGGTTAGTTTGAGGCTATAATAGATGACACCTGCCCTAGATGTCACAGTGGACCCAGAACCATGTAGTTGGGAAGCAAACTTCTAACTATGATGTTGTGTATGCGCCTAATAAATAATATCTAAATAAAATTCATCAAAATTTATTTTATTAAAAAAAAAGGATTCATCATTATGAAAATGATAATTTTTCATGTTTTTGTAAATAAATTCTCTTTCTCTAAAACAATTTTTGTTTTTACACATCTGTGACCTCTTTAGTGACACTTTCCATCTTCGTGTGTGCTCTCTTGCTCTGCTTAGTCCATTTTCTTCAATTTTTGTTCTATTTAATGTCTTCTTAAAATTAGGATAGCAGGGACTCTATGAAATATAGGTGTTGGTTCTGCGATTTTTAGAAAATTACACAAAGGTTTTGTGACAGAATAAGTTTGGAAACCGCTAGTTCAAGATACTGCGTTAAATTCTTCAGCAACTGTTTATTTTCCATAAAACAAGGATCAATATTCATCAATCAAAGGTGGCGAGCTGGTAGAGATATTACAGCACCAGGAAAAATGCTTGGCAGTATTTCTTCTCACTTCACATTCTGAGCTCAAATGCTACTGGGGTTGACTTTGCATTTCATCCTTTCGGGGGTCAATAAAATAAGTACCAGTTGGACACTGGGGTTGATGTAATCGATTTACCCCTCTCCTGAACTTGCTGGCCTTGTGCCAAAATTTGAAACCAATATTCATCTGTCAACTTGGTTGGAAAATAAATATTCCGTCTACACCATAATAATTATAAGGAAAGGATTCCGCTAGTAAAAGAGAACTGCAGAGAGTAACAGCTTATTTAGATTCAAATTTACAGAAGTCATCACCACGTTCTAACAAAACAGCCAAAAATGACATTTCATGCTAACGGAATATTTCTAACATTTTGAGTGCAGGTATAATCATAATTTTTTTTTTTTACTTCAGGTATGGTAAAAAAAAAATAGTGGTTTCATCAATATTAAAGTAACTGATACGTAATAACTGGGTACCCTCACTTTTTGTAAGTCTAGATTCGACTAGAAAAACTAAAATTCGAAATACATCCCAAAAGTATATAAAATTACTATAATGTATTCGAAATGAGAAATATACGCATATATATATATATATATATATATATATATATAAGAACCAATCAACAAGATATTGGTTACAGACTGTTACAATCAAGTCATCAGATATACCAGCGGCCGTTGAATACTCGCACCACCAAAATTCGGGCAGGTGACTAGTGTAGAGAGTCTGTGACGTTTTACCAGCTTAACAGATACGATCGAGTAAAAAAAAAAAGTAAAGAAAGAAAGAAAAGAAAAAAGAAAGTGGATAGATTTTACAAAATTGCATCCACTGCATTTCCATCAGCAACCGTCGCAATGTTCCCTGTGTGAAATTAGGCAGGCAGGTTCCCCACACCTTTCACATGAACAATTGTTGCGAATTAAATGACGCTTTGCGCGCCATTCGATACAACATCCAATTCCAGAGCACGTAATAAATCACTAACTGTCCAAACTTCTCGGTGTGTAGCAGCAATGTCCAGTATCTCACTCAATCGGGTCGCTAATAGTAATTTTTGCATGTAAAAGTCCAGTCGCGAAACATTATAAATTGCGTAATCAAAAGACCAATCTGAATTATGGACCGAAAAAGCAAGGATACCCTAATAAGCGAATCTTTGCTTTTATATTAATATTATTAATGACTGATCCAATAAAATGCGTAATCTAAAACGTAAATTCGCTCATGGTGATGTCAATAAGGGAACCTTTACGTGGTTGCTTGCTAGAAATAGCTACCAAATTTCCTTAAAATTATACTCTACCACCTTAAAAATAATATTCAACACTATATGGAATATGCAATGATACCGGGGAAATAGAAAAAAAAACGATGAGTTTATTGTTGTATTACGTTTAACTATAGGTCTGCTCAATGAGTAGTGACCTAGGGTTAAACATCAACAACAGTTTAGATGGATTTTTTTTTTTAAGTTGTTAGAAAATAAAAGAATACACAGAAATAGACATTTTTAGCTTCTTTATCACGATATTCTTGTCAGCAATAAATGAACGTCTGGAATATATCCATATACAGGCTTATATAAATGCTAAATGAATGGAAACACGTTTATGCACATGTGGGAACGCGTATATATGTAAACAGAAATATAGGACAACTCTGGTGAAAGGCATTCCAGCCGTAAACATCCAGTCCTTTTGTATATCTAAAACTACATTATTGAATGTGCCCTTCTTTTCTAAAGACAATAGGGTGAGATTTGAAGGGAATTTAACTAATATTTTTAGCAGATCGAGTGAATGTGCAGAAGCTATCACGTTGGGCTCGCAAACTCGCATATGTATTTGGGAGTGTGTGTGTGTGTAAAACACTTGCCTCGCAATTTTATGAACCGACAATGGGAAATACGAATATAAAAGAATTATCAAATTATATAAGATAACGAAACTGGAAAACGCTGAAAATGTATTGGTAATTATCACTAAATTCCGCTTGTTGGCTTGAAAAGAAAATAAACCTCGTACTTGCAATAAGAGGAGAACGTACCACCGCGTAGATAATGCGCCATGTGAAATTTAAAGGCTTCGAAGCTGACCCGGAAGTAAAAACTTTGTGTTGTCAGTAAAATAGTTATATAATAAAGTGTCAATTAACTCCAACCATTACACAAGTCAGACTCAGTGCAGGTTTGTTGTATGCTGTGGCAGGTCTGACAACATTGTCGTCGGAGTAACTGCTACTCATCATACTGTAATCACTACATATGTACTTATTATTTAAAAAGAAAAAGCATAAAAAAAAGACAAGTTCATAATACGATGGTTGTTTGTAACCTTAACGAATCTCCGAACTGTTTTTTCTGTTTAAATCATATACACTGTAATGACAAGAACCGGCAAACAGCATTTATTCAGCTTTTAACAAGCAGCTGCTGGGACGCAGAAATAACAGCAGAAAAAGTATCCGGTTGTGATGAGTAAATCTTATGTAAGTTAGCTAACAGTTACTGGATGGTGCTCTGGGAAAACAAACAATGGTTGATTTAAGGCAAGATGATAATTATTTAGATTCTTCTGAAAGTTCACTGGTGTTTAGATTGTTGGGACAAGCCGATAATTTGGCTCAGAATGGTAAAATCACGTTAGCATTCAATACATACTCGAAGGCTTTGAAACTATGTAACTACCCGGCTCAGAAACTGCTTTGTCTTGCTGATGCTTTAATAAAATCTCACAATAACCGAGAAATTTATACCCGTATGTCTTCGGAAAAAATTCAACTCTTCAGGTAAGAAAATATTTCATTTTCAATAATTTTATCTTCAGCGAGATATATATATATATATATGGGAGAATATACAAAAAATAACAACAGACGAGGACAGGTGGTGTAAATAACAAAAGTATATATTAGTATGACGCTCGGGAATACGGAAAGTCTTTGACGTTTCGAGCTACGCTCTTCAACAGAAAGAATACGGAGACAAGGAGAAAAACACGGAGAAAAAAAATTGAATAGTGTTCAGTCAACGGTCAATCATAATATATATATATCTTTTAAGTATATTTAGTTCTTTCCGTTTTGATGACATTTTAATTCACTATGGCTTTTAAAAAATACCGAATTGCATTTAAAACGTTTGATATAATCTAAATATGAAACTGAACAATTATATTGTTAATCATTATTGATACAAATAGTTGAGGTATTGTATTTCGTGTTTAATTTGTACCGGTATTCAGTTTGTTTTAAATTTAATGTTTGTGTTATGTAATTGTTACATAAGACTTAAAATGCAAGAAACGGAAGCCATTTCTGGCCCTGATATATATAAAACTCGACAAAAATAGATATTAAAAATAAAATATTGAATTCCATCTGAAAAATATTAAACATATGAAGTCTAAATGCGATTTTGCCGTGCTAATAATGCGTTTAGGGCCACGTATCGCAAACTGTAGTCTTTGTTTACAAAGTTCTAAAATGTCAGATTATTCCTTACTCCTGTTTAATTCTGCATTGTTTATTACCTATTGGTAATTTTAATAACATTCCAATTTTTTTAACTTTAAATTAAATGATCATACTAGAATTATTCTGTTAAAACTATTTTTAACTTTCATATAAATATATATTACGAAATAATCTTTTTTCATGTCTACCGATTGATTTTGTTTTCTTTTTGTGGAGTGGTGCGGCACCGGTCAGTTTTCAAACAACTGTATATAATTCCGCATGTTTTTGTGTCGGGGGCATCTTAGTGTCTACAGTTAAAGAAGTGGGGTTTTCTCTTTAGTAGTTCCAAGAAATTTTCAAACTGAGAGATTGCAGAGAGGACACCAAAGGGATTATCTCTTTATTTATATATATATATATATAAAGTATAATTATAAATATATAATTAAGGGCGCTGGAAGGACAGCGCCTGTACGCTTCAAACAGTCATTAAATAATGACTTTATCCTAATTATAATATATATTATATATATATATATATATATATATATATATATATATATATATATATATATATATATATATAATGTATGCATGTATATATGCATGTATATATGTATGTATGTATGTGTATATATGTATGTGTATATATATATATATGTATGTGTGTATATATATATATATGT